>NC_041234.1:110901114-110930562 GCF_002837175.3 Physeter macrocephalus
TGGGCCCCATTTGTTTATTTTTGTTATTGAGATGCATGAGTTGCTTATAAATTTTGGAGATTAATTCTTTGTCAGTTGCTTCATTTGCAACTATTTTCTCCCATCCTGAGGGTTGTCTTTTTGCCTTGTTTATGGTTTCCTTTGCTGTGCAAAAGATTTCAAGTTTCATTGGGCCCCATTTGTTTATTTTTGTTTTTATTTGCATTCCTCTAGGAGGTGGGTCAAAAAGGATCTTGCTGTGATTTATGTCATAGAGTGTTCTGCCTATGTTTTCCTCTAAGAGTTTGATAGCGTCTGGCCTTACATTTAGGTCTTTAACCCATTTTGAGTTTATTTTTTGTGTGGTGTTAGGGAGTTTTCTAATTTCATACTTTAAAATATTAGAAACATTGAATTTTATAATGTTTTATTTCTTTGTAAAAACTTATCAAGTGTAGTTTGAATAGTGCCTGCCTTTTTATTCTTGGCATACAACTAAAGATATGGAACGAGCCTTGGTGAATTGTTGTACTCTTCTCAGTTTGGGTTATCTTCCAGCATTATATTCTTTGCACTTTTAATGTTGTCAGATATCTCTAAGATTTCCTTTAATGTGTAAGTTTTTGCTGGCATCACTTCTTCTGAGCTATCTTCACCTTTTTAATTGTAACATTTCCACATTTATGTCAATAATTTTACCCTCACTATGTCCTTCTAGCTTCATTTCTAGGGTCTCTTGAATGGCAACAGAGTCAACATTTCCAGAGTGAGCTATTTCTTCTGTAACTTCATTTATGCTACATTTTATTTTCACTTCCAGCATCATCACTTTTTGTTTCTTTGATGCACTTTCATCTTTGTTAGCCAGTTCTCTTTCAGTTATCCATTTTTGTAAAATATTGCATGGGTTTATCACTGGGGAACAAGGATTCAACACAACTACATGCTTTGCTGTCTGTGCATGAACTGAATGTCATGTGCAGTGAGCAATCACTGACAGACTTTGAAAGAAATGACATTATTTGTTAGTGATCATAACATGCCTCTATTATTTGTAAAGTGATTTGTGAACTGAAGAGCAGCCTATGAATTTTGTACTTTATGCAATTACTCACAGTTATTATACCCTTGTAACTAAAATTCAAACTGTGTTCTTGGGGAACTGCTGTTATTTAAGTAAGTTGTGGTGAGTCACAGCCGTACAGAGTAAAAGCTGTCTCCACTCACACAGATTAAAGAGAATTCTAATGTGTAACTGAAGTATTAACTGCTGAAAGAAGCTACCCCTTTAGGACTGAAGGAAGATTGATCATATGACCTCTGTTTAAGTGCTAAAAGAACTTAAAGGGAGTTCCCCAAAAGGCAGAGAGATTCAGATATATGAGGATTTGTAGCTTCAAAAAGGAGCATAACTTCTACTGCTGTGAGTAAAGAAAAGGACACCCTAAAACCGTAAGAGCAGTCTGTCACTGTGGTGGCGAAGAACGTTGCCGGAGGTCAACAAGAACAACTTGCCACTATGGTAAACACTACAGACATTAGCTGCATTTGAAATCTCATAGTGTTCCATTCTATGGATATGTAATAATTTGTTTATTTATGCTCCTATTAATGAACACCTTGGCTATTTCCAGTTTTGGCTATTGTGAATAATGCTACTATGAACATTCTTATGTAATTTGTCTGGTTTTTAAAGACAAGGTCAAATCTGTGTGTGTGTGCATGTGTGCATGCGTGCACTTTCTTACAGCATTCTGTCTGTGAGTGAGAAATGAGAAGTGAGGGGACTTGTGTCCTGACACAGAAAGTATTATCCCTATTCTAAAGTTTAAAAAACAAAATTTTATCTGTGCCTACTGATCAGGCTAGGGGAAAGCAGTTGAATAAATCAATGGCAATTTGCTGAATCAGTGTTCCCCCTCCCAGACTGATGTGTATGTGCAGACATTGCCTCAATCTGATATTACTTCTCATTTGTTTTAATTTTATATTTCTCCTGTTAATGAAACATACACAACAAGTATTGACAGACACATACACTGGAAACTTCCTTTTCTTCTTTTTTTCTTTTAATACTTCTAATACTCATTCTCATACAATTGTATACAACGTGCACTATATGTGATTTACTCTTAAAATATTAATTTTAGTGTTTTTGTATTGAAAAATACTTGATAACAATGGTTTTAAATATTTGATAATGATGGTTTTAAATTTTTGTTTAATATAGTAAGTGCTCAAACATTTTTATTTGGCAATTAAATGAAAATTGGAAATTTTCTGTTTTTTTTAATTGTTGGAAATTATCAGTGATTTCTCAGTAAAACTAAAAACTGGATGTGTTACCACTGTAAAGCAATTATACTCCAATAAAGATGTTAAAAAAATAAAAAAAATAAAGAGAACAGATGAAGAATAAATCTATATCTATATCTATCTATATCTATCTATCTATATATATATATATCCCAGTTCTTAAAGGAGAATGGGACTCTTAATAAAAGGTAAAAAAAACTGGCCATCAGCAGGGTGAGCTCCATGTACTTTTCAATTGTGAGACACTAGGTGGACGGTGCAGTCATGCTATGATGTTTGTTCTTTCTGCCCAATATTTTAGAGAGGATATTAAACACCCCTGTTAAATGCCTGCAAGTGATGGCCAGAGTGGAGTTTGGAGAATGATGTCTGTGATCTTTAATATGGTTGTGCGTTTGTAAAGAGTCTCACTCAGAATTTCCAGGGTAATTTTGGAGTCAACTTTTTTTTGTTTTTTGGATGATATATATGTCTAACTCACCTCAAGAATATATCCACGTAGACTTGAAGTTAGGGACCAGCTGGTGTAAATTTGTGTGGTTATCTCCTGACCTAACCTTTTAGCTGCTTTTTGTTCCTTGATTGTAGTTAAGCTTCATCTTGCCTCAGGGCCTTTGTGTTTGCTGTTCCCATGTTTTGGAAATACTATTTTCAGAAAAAATTTCCATAAATGATTGCGTTCTATTCTTTGGCACTCATCTCTTAAAGATATTTTTTCCTTGATTGTCCTACTAGCCTAACTTAGTCCCAATTTATCAGATTACCTTACTTCTTTCACAGAATAATAATAAAAATAAATATTATCTTAAAAAAAAACCTGGATGTGTTAAAAGGCTTAGAGAAGAATTGAAATGAATTAGCTAAGTGTTTCCATGGAAATAGGGAATGAAAAGGGGGTAAAAAAAAACTTAGTAGAGTTATAAGGTAAGTTGTTTTTTTTTAAATTGGGGTATAGTTGTTTTACAATGTTGTGTTGGTTTCTACCATACAGTGAAGTGGAGTTCCCTGTGCTATACAGCAGGTTCTCATTAGTTATCTATTTTATACATATTAGTGTATATATGTCAATCCCAATCTCCCAATTAATTCCACCTCCCCTTTCCCCACTTGGTGTTCATACTTTTGTTCTCTACGTCTGTGTCTCTATTTCTGCCTTGCAAACCGGTTCATCTGTACCATTTTTCTAGATTCCACATATATGCATTAATATATGATATTTGTTTTTCTCTTTCTGACTTACTTCACTCTGTATGACAGTCTCTGGGTCCACCCACGTCCCTGCAAATGACCCAATTTCGCTCCTTTTTATGGCTGAGTAATATTCCATTGTATATATGTACCACATCTTCTTTATCCATTCGTCTGTCGATGGGCATTTTAGGTTGCTTCCATGACCTGGCTATTGTAAATAGCGCTGTAATGAACATTGGGGTGCATGTGTCTTTTTCAGTTATGGTTTTCTCAAGGTATGTGCCCAGTAGTGAGATTGCTGGGTCATATGGCAGCTCTATTTTTAGTTTTTTAAGGAACCTCCATACGTTCTCCATAGTGGCTGTATCAATTTACATTCCCACCAACAGTGCAAGAGGGTTCCCTTTTTTTCCACACCCTCTCCAGCATTTATTGTTTGTAGCTTTTTTGATAATGGCTATTCTGACTGGTGCGAGGTGATACCTCATTGTAGTTTTGATTTGCATTTCTCTAATAATTAGTGATGTTAAGCATCTTTTCATGTGTTTGTTGGCCATCCGTATGTCTTCTTTGGAGAAATGTCTATTTAGATCTTCCGCCCATTTTTTGATTGGGTTGTTTCTTTTTGATATTGAGCTGCATGAGCTGTTTGTATATTTTGGAGATTAATCCTTTGTCCATTGATTCATTTGCAAATATTTTCTCCCATTCTGAGGCTTGTCTTTTTGTAATGAATGCAACACTAATTTTTAATATTTGGGGATGTGACCCCATGGTTTTTAATAAAAGTTTATAAAAATCATTTTGATCATTCACATTTTAAATTTATTTCTCATTTTGTTTCTGGCTTGCACTAAACATGATTTAATATTATTATAACAATTGCATTACAGTATTTTTTAAGTATGGGCTAATGCCAACTTTCAAATGTATTGTGTGCCAAGTATTGAATACCAAATGTAATGTTTAATGAAGTCAGTAGTTTTCAATGCAGAACACATTTTCTCAAGAAACTGTGTTGTAAAGATTTTTTTTCCCCTTAATTTAGATCTGCATAATGTTTCGCCTGAGCCATTTTTACAACATCATTCTGTTTTCCTTGCATTCACTATCAGTTCCCTCCAAACAGACTCCTGAAGAGTCTGATGAGTCAGTCCCCTGCTTCACAGCAGTAAGTAGCTCCTCACTGCAATCAAGGTCCTAGGTCCTTTGCATTTTGGCCTTGCCTACTATTGCAGCCCTTTTTTCTATCACACCTCTGCTTCAGGATCCCCTATTCCAGCCAGTCCAAGATCTTTACTTATAATATCTTCCACAAACATACTGTACTTTTTGACTTCTCTTTGCTTTTGCACATACTGTTCTCTATGTCCTAGATGGCCTTACATATTCTTTTTTCTAGTCTTCACTGTGGCCTGGATAAAATATTGCTGAAGACTCTCCTTTTTCCTTTACTCTGTTTCCAGGTTCACCAAGTGTAGCCTTCTAATTAGAATTTGGCTCTCTCTATATAGGTTTGCCTTCAGTGAAGGAGTATATGGGTCAAAATTTCTGGACTTTGAAAGCTGAGCGTCAGACCCAGGACTGTAATAAATTCACCCTAGTCAAAATCACCTTGGTATCTTTCACTAGCTAGCCAGATTACTTTTATCTGGATTTCCTTTTCCATTTGTCCTGTGAAAATGTTAATTCACTTTCCCCTTTCTCGTTTTCCCTCTTGGTTGTCAACATGTTTGCTTTTTAAGTGTGGAGATAATGTATATAAAGTATTTAGCACAGTGGCTGGCAAATAGTAAGAGCCCATAAAATGTTGGCTAATAAAAACAAGAACAACAAAAATTACAATAGTATCATTGATATTTGTCCTGAAGAGACTAAGGATACTTTAATAATCAATTGTTAGCTTGCTTTAGTGACTGTGTCCATATACTCTATAAATTTGCAAATATAACTGTTATACTATCTAAAGCCCCAAGTCTTTAGAATTGTAGAGACAAATCAAATGCTTGTAACTGATGATTATTATTAGCAATTTGTATTGGGCATTTTGGTATCATGTTGTTATAGAAGTTAATCAGTTGTTATGGTCATTATGAAGACTTCAACAATTACAATTTCGTGGTTTTCTGATAAATCACCCTTTAGATAGCATGTCAAGAACCAAAGCACCTAATAAAGAATGGAAATGTGCATCTTAACTAGGTAATTCATGTAAAAAAATCCTTTTTTTCCCAACATAATTTTAAAAAGAGGTTGTTATTCCGGGATTTTCTTCCTAAAGTGTCTAATTCCTGTTGATAAATGTAGCTTGACTGTACACGGTTGTTGGCATTTGTCGAATTTTCATAACAAAATTCTTACTTGAAAAGCTAATGTGCAATTTATTTTGTACATGTATCTTATTTTAAAATAATTTAGCGTGAGAACCTGAATAAAATATGATGCTGAGTATAGATCATGCATATTTTATTAATGCAAAATGGGTTGTCTAAATATACTTGAAACAGTATATATTGTAATATAAGTAAATGCATCATCTTAACAGACATGTAAAGAGTGGTTTTGCTTAGTATTTTGTATAGATTTGTACTTGAAGAGAAAGAGATTTTATACATATTGATATTTGAGTCTGGGACTCTGTTTAAAATATTTGCTTTACTTTTGAGTTTACAGTCAATGATTAGACTATCCACCACCATCCCTATGTTTAAAGACCTTTATTTTACAGAAAGTGTTGATTATACAACCAATTTGTGCAACTTAAACCTCAGAATATTTTCCTTGTGCTATGTAAAATATATCTTCAGGGCTTTCTATGACTGTCTCTGCATACCAATAGACAGATTTTTGCGGACTATAATGTGCATTCAGTCAGTCTAGAAGAGCTGCTATTTTCACCTCCTCAGTGAAAAATATATTGTGGGTACCTGCCAGCCACCTTACCATTTTGATTCCATTAGATTCTACAGACATTTATTGAGTTACTAAGAGAGTGCAGGTTTTGTTGAGGATCAAGATGAATAAGACAATGTTGATGCCCTCAACATTTCATAATTAAGCAAGCATGGAGGATGAGAAATTGGTCACAATTATTCTAGTATCAGAAAAATATGCTAGAATATACCTAGGAAAGAGCCACAAGGTGCTGCAGAGGTTTGAGGGAGGGAGCATTTGCATCAGGAAAGGCTTTGTAAATGAAGTAGTACTTGAAGGGCAGACTGAGCATAGAAAGGCATTTCAGGCAGAGGGAAGAACATGAGCAAAGGCACTGAGGGAGAAGAAAAGGATTTGCTATATATACTACTATGTGTCAGGCACTGTACTAAAGCTTTCTATACACTTGCTTATTTAATCTGTACAATCACCCTGTAATGTGCATGGTACTATATCCATTGTACAGATATCATCAAGGCCCAGAGCTGGTAAAACAAGTGGCAGAACTGATCGTGAACCCAGATCAATATGACATCAAAGTCCACGTTCTTTCCTCTGAGAGGCAGGAAAATTCAGAGTCTGGGAAAAAGAAGGAATAGAGTTAATTAGAACATGATATCCCTGAAATGTAGCATAAAGGACAAGAGGATCAATGGAATCCATAAATACCCAATTATGTTACACTAGACATCAACAAGTATCCTGGGCAATGTTCCATAGACGAATATGTATGGAAAATGCAGCATGCTGTGTCCTAGGGTGGCCATGTATAGGTTGTATATTGCTTAAATTAGTACCATGTAATAGGCTACAATATGAATAGTGACTTCTAGTGTTGTGCAGTGCACAGTCTGCACAACCATATGTTGCATATCAGCTCTATCCCTTTCTTGGAGATTCATAAATCACGTTAGAATATGAAAAAGCTCAGGAAGTCCTATAGTAATGAAATCCATTTAACCCTATAACTTTCAAAATTATTTGACCATGGGGGTGGGGGGGTTTGCTTTAGTATCTATTAATATCTCATGGGAGACTAGCATTCTGTAGAATGCAATTTGGAAAACACTGGGTTAATCATTCATACTTGATAAGTTAGACTAAAATGGATTGACTTGACCACATAACTCTTGTCTGGAAATTCTGCCAAAGACACTTATGTATTAGTCTAGACGATATTGCTTCCATTTTCATATGATGCACATTTTCCTTTCCCAATACGCAGTTCTGGGGAACAGGTTTCCTTGAGCAGAGCTTATGTGCTGAAAATAGGTTACAGGTGTGAGAGGATATTTATTCCCTCAATCTTGGGGTGACCTGATGGGGCCTGAGACAGCTGGAGTTTCTGGGCTGGTTAACTTCCTGCCCAAGCAGACTTCTGCATTTACCCCAGGGTAAACATTATCATTTTCTTGGTGTGCCATGAAGTGGGAATGGCTGGGAAGCACTGATTTTGGAAATAGCCAGGAGTTACTTGCTAAAAAAATTGAGTTTTTTTTTAAATTTTTTTTTAATTTTTTTTATTTTTATTTTTTAAAAAATTTTTTTTTTTTCCTTTGGTACGCGGGCCTCTCATTGCCGTGGCCTCTCCCGTTGCGGAGCACAGGCTCCGGACGCGCAAGCCCAGCGGCCATGGCTCACGGGCCCAGCCGCCCCGTGGCATGTGGGATCCTCCCAGACCGGGGCGCGAACCCGGTTCCCCTGCACTGGCAGGCGGACGCGCAACCACTGCGCCACCAGGGAAGCCCAAAAATTGAGTTTTGTTTTATGAGGTAGAGGGTTTTTTCCTCATAGCACCAGAAATATTAGTTGGTACAACCAATGTTAGAAGAAACCAGCATTATTACAAAATAAACTTCAAGGAAAGACAAATCAGATATTTGAGAATGATTTTTTTGATCATTTTGCTTATCAAGTTGTGAACATCACATTAATCTGTTTTCCTCTCATGATTAAAACTTTTTGGGATAACAGCAATTACTCATTTATGTGCATATATCTTGAATATGAGCAATGTAAATCCGTAACAGTGAAAGAAGCATTCGGGATGAAGTGGCACAGTTCTCTAAATAGTCATATTTAATTTCAGTTGAAAAACTTTGCTCAACTGAAAGAATGACAAAAATGCCATTGTTAAAGAGAAAAAAAACTTTGGAAAGTTATGAATGTCTAAAATTTCCTGCAGTTATTTTTGCAAGGATTGATTCATATTCAGATTAGCTTCCTGCCAGATGGAAGAAACACACAGTAAATCAGCTTTTGCAGGAGAGAAATAAAAAAGAAGCACAAGCTGCTATTTAAAGGGTTTTCTTTCTTTTTTTTTTTTTTGCCATATTAATAGCACATTAACCCATAGCGAGTATTAATGCAAGAAACTAAACCATGGGGGCTACCATTCTATCCTTTAGGAAAACTAAATATTTTTTGGTCCAGTGGGTTGAGAAAAATTATTTCCTTGATTTGCACATCCAAGATAATATTTCTGTTTAATGATGGTCAGGCCTCATGCATCCCAAAGCAGAAAGAAAAGGGCAAATGTGTGGAAATTGGAGATAAGTTATTCCTCTTGTACCCAGTGAACCACTACTTTATGCTTGATCCTGGGAAGAAGTAAAATACACAGTAGATGAGATGGATTGATGTGTTTAGGGGCTCACCAAACTCAGGTTCATGATGTTCTAGGTGCAGTCCACGTGGAGCCCATGCAGTGCCTTAAAGGAGGTATGTTTGTTCTGGCCAAGTCAGCCAAGTGCATAACAGCAAACTCTTGCTACATGCCCAGTGTTGGAGACGAGATCTCCTCCCGGCACCAGGAGTCACACTCCACACTCAATTACTTCTTGTTTCTCCTGGCTTTGAAGCTTCAGCTTGTTCTTATCATGATGTTTTTGCCTTGCCCATTCAACACTACACCCGTTTTGTTCTCTCTTCTGCTTAGGATCTAGGCTTTCCCCATGGTAACATTCTTCTCTTCAGTGTAGTTCAATTAAATACCTTGGGTTGTGACTCTTCAGGCTTGATCCATCCCCAAGTGCTCTCTCTCTCATATGCTGACTCCATGGAGACAGCTTTCCATCTGGCCTGTCTCAGCCTTGCTGGACACTCTGATGATAATTGTAACAATATAGCTATTACCATTTGTTTACTGAACACCTACCATGTGCCAATCTTCTCAACAGTCCTGTGAGATGGGTATTATTATTCCATTTTTTTTATAGCTGATGAAATAAGGAACAGTTGAGGAACCTGCTCCAAGATCACAGAGCAAGGTTGTCTTTTCAACAAATTATGCTGAAACAAAACGACATCCACATGAAAAAAAAAAATGAACCTAGATACAGACCTTACACCCTTCACAAAAATTACTCAAAGTGAATCATAGACCTAAATGTAAAGCATTAAACTATAAAACTCCTAGAAGACCACACAGGAGAAAACCTAATTGATCTTGGGTGTGGCAGTGACTTTTTATTTTTTTAATTAAAGAAATTTAAGAAATTAAAGTATAGTTGCTTTTCAATATTACATTAGTTTCAGGTGTACAACATAGTGATTCAATATTTTTGTATTCAGTATTTTCATATACCATTGTGATGACTTTTTAGATACAACACCAAAGGCAAGATCTGTGAAAGAAATCATTGATAAGCTAGATTTCATTAAAATTAAAAACTTGGGCTTTTTAAAAGACAGTGTTGATAGAATGAAAAGACAAGTGACAAAGTGGGAAAAATATTTGCAAAATACATATCTGATAAAGGACTGTTATCCAAAATATATAAAGAACTCTTAAAACAGTTATAAGAAAAGGAACAACCTGTATAAAAAATGGGAAAAAGACCTGAACAGACACCTCACTGAAGAATATTATGTAGATGACAAGTAAGCGTTGGAAAATATGCTTAACATCATATATTATTAAAGAATTCCAAATTAAAACAACAGTGAGATACCAGTACACACCTATTAGAATGGCTAAAATCCACAACACTGACCATACCAAATGCTGATGAGGATGTGGAGCAGTAGGAACTCTCATTTATTGTTGATGGGAATGCAAAGTGGCACAGCCACTTTGGAAGAAAATTTGGCAGTTTCTTATGAAACTAAACATGCTCTTACCATAGAATCCAGCAGTCACACTCCTTGGTATTAACCTCAGTGTTTTGAAAACTAATGCCCCCACAAAACCTGCACGCAGACGTTTTTAGCAGCTTCACTCATAATTGCCAAAACTTGAAAGCAATCAAGATGTCCTTCAGTAGTTTAATGGATAAACTGTAGTAATCCAGACAAAGAAATATTATTCAGTGCTATAAAGAAATGAGCTCTCAAGCCATGAAAAGACATAGAGGAAACTTAAATTCATATTGCTAAGTGAAGGAAACCAATCTGGAAAGCCTATCTATTTCATGTAAATGACATTCTGGAAAACACATAACTATGGAGACAGTATAATGATCAGTGGTTGCCAGGGGTTAGGGAGGTAGGAGAGATGAATAGGCAGAGCACAGAGGATTTTTAGGGTAGTGAAACTATTTTGTATGATACTACAATGGTGGATACAAGTCATTATACATTTATCAAAACTCATAGAATGTAAAATATCAAAAAAGAACTCTTGTAAACTATGGACTTTAAGTGATAATGATGTGTCAATATAGGTTCATCTATTGTAGCAAGTGTATCACTGTTGTGTGGGATGTCCATAGTGGGCAAAGTTGTATGTGTATGAGGACTAGGGGTATATAAGAGCTATGTTCTTTCTGCTCAATTTTGCTATCAATCTAAAAACGGGTCTAAAAATAAAGTTTGTTAATTAAAAAAGGCTTCCAAGAAGGGAAAACAACTTGTACTGGGGAAGAATCAAAGTGTGCAACAAAAGGTAGCAATGCACTAGTTGCTGGTTCTCTTAAAATTTGGCAAATAACCAGTAGTGTTTCCAGCTGTCTTTCATCATCCAATTCAAACAGAAAATCAACAACAAAACCAGAAATCGGTGCATGAGCGCGCACGCGTGCGCACACACACACACACACACACACACACACACACACACACACTCTCCTCTTCCTTTATTGCGAATGGGTAGCCTACCACTCCTATGATTTGACACTGGGCCCTAGAGACCATAATTTAATTATAACACGATTTATAAAAATAGCCCATTTGACAGATACGTAATCTCATGTTATGAAGTCAATTAAGTCATTGTTGAAAAGATAAAAGATTAAAAACTTCCAAAACACATAAGCATTTAAAAGATCAGCTTCTTTCTTCAAACTATTTTAGTAGTACTTTCATAGGCCTGTTCCCTTTAATTACAGAATG
Organism: Physeter macrocephalus; assembly: GCF_002837175.3. Classification (NCBI taxonomy): domain Eukaryota; kingdom Metazoa; phylum Chordata; class Mammalia; order Artiodactyla; family Physeteridae; genus Physeter; species Physeter macrocephalus. Next base: position 110,912,866 of record NC_041234.1, read on the forward strand.
ATATATTGTACCTACTCACTTTGTTTTCAGGGTTGTTCCAGTGCACCTTATACGTATGCAAAACTATATCAGATGCTAGATGCCTGAAGCATGAGGTTCTTTGGGTTCTTATTCTTAATTATTGTGCTGAATTTCATATTTGGGTCTGTATTTCATATGAATAAATTATTCTCCAAATGCATAATTTAAGATAATAGTCTACTCTAATACAGACTAGAATCTAAGCCAAATTCATCTGTGAACAAGTATGTTAAGTAGTAATGCCATTCAAAACTCCTAAAACTTGTAGTCAGCCAACATGCAAGTTATTCTGCCACGGAGAGATATTTAGGATCAATCTCCCCAAAGCCAGTTATTGTATTTTTTGATTCTGTGGTTCCTGGCATTTATACACAACCATAATGCCTTCTGATTTTTGTTTGCTCTTGATCATTAGTATTCTGGAACCGATAGATCACAAAATAACTTTAGATCCTGACAAAGTCATTTCCCTGAGTCATTTTCCATTGAGGCTATTGCACTATTTACAAATTGCTATCCTGCCTCTCTGCTCTAACCAATCCTGTTCATCACTGCAGCCTTGCCCTCCTTTCTAGTTTATGCTCATTTCCATAGTTTTGTTTACATTAGATTGTAACCTTCTCAAGAAGAGGGAGCACATTTAAAAAATATTCGTGGCAATTAGTCAAATAATTTGCTCCAAATGGATGCTGAGTTAGTAGGTAAGTGATCCATGTTCTGGACAAAGGTAGTCCATTTACTTTGCATAAAGAATGAGTGGTGAAAGATTAAGACTATTCAGAGTCACAATGAAGAGGGTGTTACATACAAACTCAATAGGCAATGTTGGAATAAAAATTTTTTTAACTCATAAATTACTTGATCAAGATGGGATTTAAAAAGATTAATCTGGCATAAATTGTAAGAAGAAGAGAATAGAGATGGAATTACATGTTTTGTCTACAGGTAATGCATATAAGTACAAGAAAGATTCCTAAAAAAGGATTTAAAAGAATGTAGTTCTAGTCTTAGTTCACTTTCTCACTGGTGATAAAGGGTCCCATCTTCATAACATAACATAACATAACATAACGATCTGAAATGTGTAGGCAGTTAATATTAGAGTTTCAAAGTACATGAAAAAAAATTGACAGAACTGTAAAGTCAATGAATCACATTTTATACTTGAAGATCCGAACATTCCTCTCTTATTAACCAATAGCATAAATAGACACAAAATCAGTAAGGTTATAGAGGACCAGGACAACACTTCTAATCAGTTTGACACAGTGGCATATATAGAAGACTCCAAACAACAAAAGAGGAATACACTTTCATTTCTAGTGTGTATGAAATAATCCAATAATGTAGATGATAACCTGGGTTATAAAACAAACTATAAGAACTTTAAAGGAAAACAAAAAGTATGTTCTTGGATCATAATGGAATTGAACTAGAAATCAATAAGAGAAAGATATCAGGAAAATCTCCAAATATTTTGATATTAAAAGCATGCATCTAAACCCATGGGTCAAAGAAGAAATCATAGGGGAAAGTGGAAAATATTTTGAGTGAAAGGAAAATGAAAATATGTCAAAATTTGAGGGATGCTGTTAAAGCAGAACTTAGAGGGAAATTTACAGCATACTGTTAGATGTTTATATTAGAAAAGAGGAAAGTTCTCAAATCAATGATCTAAGTTTCTACCTTAGGGAAATTGGAAAAAAGAACAAATTAAACCCAAAACAAGCAGAAGAAGGAATATTGGAAAGGTAAAAGCAGAAATCAATAAAAGTGAAAACACAAAAATCAATACAGAAAATCAATGAAATGAAATTTGGTTCTTTAAAGAAAAATTAATAATATCAATTAAGGTTTAGTCAGACTGACCAAGAAAAGAGGTGACACAAATTTTAAATATCAGGATTGAATGATCAGCTACAGACCCTATAAATATTAAAAAGATATTAAGGAGTTACTACACATAATTCTACATCCATAAATATAATATAGATGTAGTGGGAATATTACTGTAAACACAACAAACTACTAAAGCTTAATTTAAAAAAATGAATAACCTGAATAGATTAATATCTATTAAAGACATTGAATGTGAAATGAACAGGCTTCCAACAAATAAAACTCCTGGCACAGATGGCAAACATTGACAAATTCTACCAAACATCAGTGAAGAAAAGATGCTAATGTTACACAAACCCTTTCTATCTCATTTTGTAAGGACAGAATTACCCTGATACCCAAACCAAGTAAAGTAGTTACAATAAAAGAAAACTACAGACCAATATCTCTTATGTATAGATAGAAAAATCATTATCAAAATATTAGTAAATCAATAAAATCTAGCCACATAGAATGTTACTTATGACCAAGTGAGTTTTATCTCCATGATGTAAGACTGGTTTACCATTCAACAATTAATCAATTTGATCCACCACACTAACACACTAAGAAGAAAAATCCTATAATCATCTCAATAGATGCAGAAAAAGCAATTGGCAAAATTAAAAATCTATTCATGATAATTTTCTCAGCAAACTAGGGAAAGAAGATAACTCCCTTAATCTAATAAAGAATATCTTCAGAAAAGATCTACAACTTACATACTTAATGGTGAAAGACTGAGTACTTTCCCCCTAAGATCAGGAGCAAGAAAAAAGATATCTGTTGTCACCACGCATAACCATCACCATACAAGACCCATATTCAACATCATACTTAGCCAGTGCAATAAGGCAAGAAAATTGACTGAAAGGTATATCTTTTGGAAAGGTAAAATAATCTGGACTAGAAAGGTCTTTATTCACAGATGACATGTTTATGTAGAAAATCTCAAAGAATACTTGAAAATGCTATTAGAACTGATGACTGGGTTTAGCAAGTTTGTAAGATATACATTTATTACAGAAATATTTATTTACATATTAACAATGAAAATTGGAAACTGAATTTAAAAAGAAATAATGCCATTTACAGTAGCATCAAAATATTAAATTATAGGTATAAATCTTACAAAATTTGTTCAGAATCAGTTATTAAAAACTAGAAACACTGATGGAAAAATCAAAGAAAACCTATTAATGGAACATGTTCATGGATTGGAAGACTCGTTGTTAGAATTTCAAATATCCCCCAGATTATCTATATATTGAATGCAATTCCAGTTAAAATTGCAGTAAGTTTTTTTTATAGAAAATTACAAGCTCATTCTAAAATTTAGTTGGATAAACAGAGGAACTTAAATAAGAAAAACAGTTTTGAAATGAACATTTGGAGGGCTCAAGCTACCCGATTTCCAAGCTTACTATAAAGCTACATGTATTAAGGCAGTGTAATATTATAAAAATGATATAGATATATTGAGATAGAGATAGATATATAAATTAATGGAACAGAACAGAGAGCCCATAAATGGATTCACACAAATATATTCAACTATTATTTGACAAAGTTCCAAAGTAGAAAGGATAGACTTTTTAGCAAGTGTTGCTGGAATGATTGTATATACATATGGAAAAAAATGAACCTCAGTATGCATACTTTGCACTGTATACAAAATTAATTCAAAAGTGCTCATTGTCCTAAATACAAAACCTAAAACAATAAATGTTTTAGAAGAAAACATAGGAGCATATTTGTGGCCCTAGGCTAAGCAAAGATTTCTTACATGCTACACCAAAGCATAATACCTGCAAAAAAAAAGTGATAAATTTGACTTCATCAAAATTAAGACTTCTGCCCTTTAAAAGACACTCTTTAAGCCAAAGACTGAGAGAAAATATTTGCAAATCACTTATCTGATAAAGGTCCTGTCGCTGGACTGTATTAAGCACTCTCAAGACTCAATAATGAGAATATAAACAACTCATTTTTTTTAAAAAGTGGGCAAAATATTGAACAAAAACATCAACAAAGAAAATATATGGATGGTAATTAAGCACAAGAAAAGATGTTCAACATGATTAATGATTAGCAAATTAAAACCGCAATGAGATACCTCTACACCCCTATTGGAACAACTTAAAAATAAGAATATGAGAACACTAAGCACTGGCAAAGATGAGGAAAAGCTACTGGCAAGATGAGAACTCCCATACACTAGCCACTTTTATAAAACAGTTTGTTATAGACTCACAGATACAGAAAACAAATTAGTGGTTACCAATAGGGAGAGGGAAGGTGGGAGGGTCAAGACAGGGGAATTGGATTAAGAGGTACAGACTACTGTGTATAAAATAGAAAAGCTACAAGGATATATGGTACAGCACAGGGGATTATAGCCATTACTTCATAATAGCTTTTAGTGAAGTATAATCTATAAAAACCCTGAATTACTGTGCTGTGCACCTGAAACCAATATAATATTGTAAATCAACTCTACTTCAATTTTTAAAAGTTTGTTAGGTTTTGAAAAGATTTAGACATACATGTACAATATGACTCAATGTTCCCACTCCCAGGTATTCACCCACGTAAAATGAAAACCTACGTCACACAAAGCCTATATGCACCATTTTATAGTAGCTTTATTTCTAACCACTAAATACTGGAAATGAGCCAAATATCTCTCAGTTGGTGATTGGATTAACAAACTTTGGTACAGCAATTAAAAGGAAGGAACTAAAGATGCATTCAATAATAAGAATGACTGTCAAAATCACCATGTTAAGTGAAGAAAGCCAGAAAAAACAAGCCTGCATAATGCATGTTTCCATTTTCTTGGCATTTTAGAAAGGCAGGGTATAGGAGAAAATATCAGATCAGTGGTTGCCTGTGGCTGGTAATGGGAATTAACTGCAAACAGGCATGAGGGATCCTTTAGGGTAACGACAATTCTCTAAAACTCTCTCTCTCTATATATATATATATATGTATATATATATTTATTTATATCTCACACACATGAATGACAAAAGACTCATAGCCAGACTGCTCCTGTAAATCAATAAATAGAGACAGACAATCCAATAGAAAATGGGCAAAAGAGTTGAAAATGCAGCTCAAAAAAGGGGATATCCTTCTAGGAGTTTTATGGTGTCATGTCTTATGTTTAGGTCTTTAAACCATTTTGAGTTTATTTCTGTATATGGTGTGAGGGAATGCTGTAATTTCATTGTTTGATGTGTAGCTGTCCACCTTTCCCAACACATTTGTTGAAGAGATTTTCTTTTCTCCATTGCCTCCTTTGTCATAGATTAATAGACTATAGGTGTGTGGGTTTATTTCTGGGCTCTTCATTCTGTTCCATTGATCTATGTGTCTGTTTTTGTGGCAATACCATGGTGTTACTGTAGTTTTGTAGTATAGTCTGCAATCTGGAAGGGTTATACCTTCAGCTTCATTCTTTTTTCTCGGAATTGCTTTGGGAGTTTGGGATCTTTTGTGGTTCCATATAAATTTTAGGATTATTTGTTCTAGTTTTGTGAAAAATGTCATGGGTAATTTGATAGGGATTGCATTAAATCTGTAGATTGCTTTGGGTAGCATGGCCATTTTAACAATATGAATTCTAATCCATGTGCACGAGATATCTTTCCATTGTTTGTATCATCTTCAATTTCTTTAATTAGTGTCTTACAGCTTTCTGAGTATATGTCTTTTACCTTTATTTTACAATGTTCAAGTACTTAGGAATAAAAACATGTGGAAGCTGCTCTGTGGCTAACTGGAAAGTCAGAGCCATTTTAAAAGGACAAAAGACTATTCTGGCCCTCTCAAGGTCTTCTTCTAAGGCCTTTTAAGTGAATCCCTCTGCAAGATTAATCTTTTTTACCAGTTGAAAACCTTGCTATTCATAGAAGTTACAGCCTGGACGTGGCACCTCCGTGTATTTCTTTCACTCATGTATGTGTATCCATGTTGTGTCTCAGCGGCAGAAACTCATAGATGCTGTGAAAATTATGTAATCTTTGGCTTTCCAGTATTAACTTTGGGCTGGAGCTTGCTGGCTGTTCATCCTTCCATAAAGCCACCCAGGATATGTCCTAACAATGATAAGCTACCACCCACAGAGCAAGCCCCTCAGCAGGTCCTGCCAGAACCCGCCTGGGGCTCCTGGGAGGCAGTGCCCAGGCTTGCTCCTGGGAGGCCATGATGGATATAATTGAAATGTACCCATGACAGGTAGATGATGTTTCAGTGGTGTCTTGCATCTACCCTTTATACGTTTTATTACTTTAAAACATTTTAACTATCAGTGGCTAACAGTAAAGGGGATAAGAGCTTTTGAATTCAAGGGTCTTAACTTCTGAGTGCACCCTTATTTAAAAGAACACAGTTAAGGTATTTTTATCCTTTTAGAAATATACTTTATTTAAGCTTGAAACTAAAACCATAATCCTAAACTAAAATGCATTTCTTTTGTGTGTGTGTGTGTACTCTGCCTTGCTAATGCCTGGCTACTAGCACATCTTTAATTTGAGAAAAGAGAGTATGGATTTTTATTTGAAAACATCTCTATTAGAGCACATACATAAGCAGGAATGGGGAAACAGAGGTTGTCTCAGATCAAAATTTACAGCTCTCTATGTTTAGCCCTTATTTTTTTGAGAAAAACAAAATAGAAAGACTGATAAAACTTGATGGTGGGTGAGGTTAAATTGTAGCATCAATGTCTGTTGAACTTTCAATGATAGATATGAAATAAAATGTAAGTATTTTGTTGTAAAAATACATTAGTATAGGAGCTACCTTTGGAGTGGAAGGGAGGGTAGTAACTGGTAGGGGGCACCAGGGAGACTTCTCAGGATATTGCTAGTGTTCTAGTTTCTGATCTGAGTGGTTGTTACAGGATAATTTTACTGTGGGAAAAATCATCAAGCTGTACAATTATTTTAGGTGTTTTTTTTGTATGTATGTCATTTTTTTCAATTAACCAATTTTACTTTAAAAAGAGTAATAGTTCAACAATTAAAACAATCATTTCCATCATTTTCTTTACCCAAATCAGTCTAATCACATAAATATTTATAGTAATTGGCCACAAATATTCTAAGCAGCCTTCCAATACTTAAGGTACAGGCCCTTCAAAATAAATATAATATTTATATATTAAAAAAATAAATATACTCACCATTTTTGGTCATATCTGCAGAGTGTTTGTTTAATTAGGAAACCCTATGCTTAGGATTTCAGCACGATACAGAGGAAAGTACTTGATAATTTCAGTTTGATTTTTAAAAATTGTTGAGTAAATATATGATTGAAAAAATAGTTAACTGTAATACATGAAATGTCTCAAAGTCTTTCCGTTAATGCTAATATTTGAAAATGGGAAATTAAATGATTTGTTGGGATTAGGGTGGTTGCATGGTTCATGGTTAGGACAGTTTAGGAAGCATGAATGGTAAGTTATAAAATACTTCCTTTATCACTACCTCTTTCTATCTCTGATATTAGGTGATTTTTTTAAAACATGCTCAGCTCTTACACAAGTTTTCAAAAAAACCTCAAGGACAGTGCAATTGGTAACAGTAAAGGTAAGTGAGCCTAAAAAGGCCAGAAAAAAAGGAGGAGGAAGGCAAGTGGGCATTGCAGAGAGCACCCATAATGCAGATCAAATTTGACCTTGCCGCCTCCAACCTTCACCCCGTCACCCTCATCATTGTCCACGTCGATATATATACACTGAGCCTGTATTTCTGCCTGATCACAAAAATCCTTACCCGCCATGTTAAGAAGCTTAGCCTTCACCTTAAGGACAATGGGAAACCACTGAAGGGTTTATAACTAAGACTCAGCGTGACCTGGCTTTTGTTTCAGAAACATCACAAAGGCCATAGTGTTAGGGGTGGATTGGAGAGAAGTGGGAGTGCAGAGAAGGACAACCAGTTGCTGCAGTATTCCAGGCAAGGGACGAGGAGAGCCTACCCTAGACAGTGGCAGACACTGCTGTGAGGCACCGGGCAGAGGATGAAAGAAATCTTAACACTCATCACTCTCATAGCCAACAGTGTTGAAGGAAACAGTATTACAGTAACAGTGTCATACTATATGATATATATTAAATATATATATTATATATATTAAACAATATATATTAAAAATCATATGCATATCAAACTGTCTCCTGATGGTTCTCTGACCCAGATTAGAGGAAACCTCCCCCTGATTTCACAGAGGAAAAATACTGATGAGTACAATCAGTGTGTCTGTTCCAGTATCTCCAAGTACCACTAATTTTGTTCATATTTAGTGATGAATGATTTTGATGAAGCCTAGACTTAGGTCTGCTATGAGAGCTAGTGGGACAAGCAGCAGAAGAAACTCAGGACTAATATACAAAGGCCACATGTCTTTCAAGGGGGAAGAAAAGGGAGTAGACTCAAGGTAGCTTCCAGTTGCCATATAATGCCACATTCCCATTAGAGAATGAAGCAAGAACAAGTGGCCAGAATTCTGTAAAACTTACATTCCCAAGGCTGGGAGAAGCTACATAATTTGTAGGGCCCAGTCCTCAATGAAAATGTATGGCATCTTGTTCACAAATTACTAAAATTTCAAGATGGCAACAGCAACATGTTCAACAGAGTGCGAGGCCATTCGGAGCATCGCGCCCTATGCAACTACATAAATACCCACCAAGTGGGTCCTGCTCATAGCATGCTTGACTGGCCCAGAGTGAACCAGAGTTCCCTTCAGGGCACCTCCCTATTCCCTCACCACCACCCTTCCACCCCAGCTTGTAAAGTTCATAGTAACCTATAATAAAAATAACAACTAATAGCTTTGTGTCACTTTTTTCCCCCATGACCGATCCTGTCATGGGGGCTCTACCCTTATGACCTCGTTCAAACCCAATTACCCCCCAAAGGCCTTGCCTCCAAAAGCCATCACTTCAGGGATTAGGGCTTCAATATGTGATTTCAGGGGCACACACTCAGTCTACAGTACCACGTTACTGCCGTGAGTTTTAAACTGGGTTACCTGGAAATATCTCAGAGACCACTGAGTGCAGTGAGTGAAAGACCAACTGGGTAGGCCCAAGAGCCCTACTTAAATTTGTTTTATTGTGCGAATTTCCATGTAAGCACTCCTTGTGGGAAAAAATTAAAGGCTCTGCTCCAAAAGAAAGTTTACAAACCACTGGATTATTTGGTTTGAGATAAGCAGGGCAAATCGATTTTTCTTAATTCATGGGTGAGGAGAATAGATGAACATGTATTAAGTGCCTATTATATTCCAGGTACTGAGTGAAAGTGCTTTTACATGTTATAGTATTTAATTCTTACAACTCCACAAGGTATGTGTGATTATGCACAGTTCATAAATATCACTGAGAGGCAGATAAGTTAATAGATAGATCCAGCCAACATGTAGCAGAGCTGAGATTTGAACCCTGGCCTGTTAACAAAGCACACATTCTTTCCATAACACTGTCTCCCCATTCAGGTAAGGCTACCATCTGCTTCCCCAGCAGACACTTGGCCATATAATTTACTGGGTAGGTTTTGGTCAGACTCTTGGTGGCAAGCCCATCTCTGTAGTTGAGGTAGCCAGTAGAAAGCTGGGAAGCTATTGAGTGGAAAAGATAGAAGCCAGGGCTTGCTGTCTCTGAGGCCAGAAGTAAGCCATGGGCAGGGATAGCCTGAGTAATGACTCCACAGGTACTGCACTGTTTATCCTTTGAGAGCTGGATGCTGCATCATCTCAGAGCATTACAGTAACTTGCAACAATCACTTCTGCAAATGCAATTTTTAGTATCAAAGAGTCTTAACACGTTTTAGAGACATAGTGTCAAATTAGTTCTATGTAATGACTGTAATGTCTAACAGATGAATGAATTCTGAGGCGTCTCTCATAATTAATACTATTTATTCCATGTATAATGTTGCTGAACATTACCATACTCGATGCAGAGTTTGAAACAAAGGGATAAAGCTCCGTGGTTGCTTTGGTAAAATTACTATATAAATAGTAGGACACATAGACAAGAAGCAGAGGTTGCAATAAACAGTTGTGATCTAGCAAGATTGAAGGGAAGATTTTGTGTGTCAGTAAGAATGAAGAAACTGATTCCATTGACTGCAGAGGCTGTGCTAAGGCTGGTCGTTTTCAAATAAATAGTTTAATCGGACCTCCTGCTGTTCGTATGCACATTTTCTCACACAGAATAGAGATAATTGTTTTTCTGACACTTCTTTAGATTAGTCAGGATTAAACTGAAAGCAATACGATCTTATCTTGAGAGTGAAGGTATTGGTATTTTTTTTTTTTTTTTTTTTTTTTTGTGGTATGCGGGCCTCCCTCTGCCGTGGCCTCTCCCGCTGGGGAGCACAGGCTCCGGACGCGCAGGCCCAGCGGCCACGGCTCACGGGCCCAGCCGCTCCGCGGCACGCGGGATCCTCCCAGACCGGGGCGCGAACCCGGCCCCCCTGCATCAGCAGGCGGACGCGCAACCACTGCGCCACCAGGGAAGCCCCAAGGTATTGGTATTTTTGATGCAGTCACAAGTATCTGTAACAGAATGCAGTTGCAACTGGTTCTGAGCACCCAGTTATGGTGTTTCTCATATCTTTTAATGCCACAGAAATAAAAAAAAGAGTTGTACCCTTTCCATCCTCTCATTCCTCTTTTAAATGAAAAGAATGTGGGGATGAAAGCACAGCTTCCTTCCATTAGTGCCAACAACTGCACTTCTCTCTTTTCAAATTTGCCTCTTAGGAATTCTAGTTTTAATAAGTGCTTGGGCACTAAGCATTCTCACTGAAAGGAAAGCTGTAATTTTTACCAGAAGTGCAGCTTCAAGTTGAACTTAATATAGTGGGAGGCAACAGAGAAGAACTTAATATACTATATTATTCTATGCAAATTATAGTTGTTGGGCAATAATTAGGTGTTATACATCTTCTGTTCATAGGGCAGCTTTTATATATGGAACATCTGAACGTTGAAAGAGTCTATTTCTTGTTAGACAGAAAGTCTATGGCAAGCTCAATAGGATCAGAAAGTTTAAAGGTCCCTACTTCAAAATGACAGTGAGAATTGAATTTTCTGTTCAATACCAGTAAAGCTCCTGTACAGGCTGCCAAGCTGTACTCACTTGGCTAGCTCCATGATGCGGAGAAGGAGGGAACAGTGCTGTCCTAAAGGCCCACATCTCCTGACCTCTCCCTGAATATGGTCCTACTGTCAGTTCCATGGAAGTAGCCTTATATTTTTCATCTGGAAATTGGGCCCAACTCCTGACTTACAGGACTCTTTAGGTTAAATCTTGATGCAAAGTGCCTGGCACTCTATAAATAGTAGCTTTTGATATTATTATTATTGTTGTTGCTATGAAGAAGAGAGGGTAAATGTCACAGTACAACAAGCAAAAGTATTAGCATAAGGCATGTTTCTATAATAGCAAAACAGAAAGGACATGATGTCAGAACTACAAAGAAGCCAGAAGATTAAAGACCAATTCTCAACATACTGACCGAGCAGCTGTGGAACTCTGACCTTCTGAAAACAGCATCCTCAGGCACTATTTCACTATGATAACACAGGCTCAAAAATGCTCCTCTTGGGCTTCCCTGGTGGCGCAGTGATTGAGAGCCCGCCTGCTGATGCAGGGGACACGGGTTCGTGCCCCGGTCCGGGAAGATCCCACATGCCGGGGAGCGGCTGGGCCTGTGAGCCATGGCCGCTGAGCCTGCGCGTCCGGAGCCTGCGCTCCACAACGGGAGAGGCCACGACAGTGAGAGGCCCGCGTACCGAAAAAAAAAAAAAACCAAAAAACAAAAAGCTAAAAATGCTCCTCTAGCATTTGAAAATCACTGTATTATAAGGGTAAGTTGATGGGCACGTTCATATCACCATCCCTTTTATTTTCTGCAGTGTACATTAACAGGTCTCTACTCAATTTCTCTTTCTTTAATGGGGAACGTCACCTTCTATCATTTCATTCTTATTTTGCTACTTGACACGTAAATGCTTTTCCTGAAAGGAAAATACAATTTAGAACATAGAACATTTCTAAAATACAGGTTGTGTGAAACTTGGGTCGCCATTTTAGAAACACAAACTTCAGAACCAAAGAGAAGTAGCAGAAAACAACAGTGGTCAGTGACACAGAAGCCAAACAAACTGGAGGTGACATTACAGTTTACATTTGAATTCTTTTTTCTTGAATAAATGATCTTTTCCACTAAATCTCTGTAAGTCTGTACTCAGCTTGTATGGGACGACTCTGCCTAGTGTTGCTCAGAACACGCCTCTTTACATTAGAATCAAGACAAACTTGCATTTTTGCAGGAGGCTGTGCCATCATTCCAGAGCATATATCATAGATGAATGGCACAGAGTGTTTCCAAAACTCTCTTCTGTTTATTCCCATGGTGTCCAATGAGGCATCAGACTTAGACAAGAAAATGAAAGACTTGGTAACACAAGCAGTGTTTTCTTCCCTCCTACTGCTGGTTGGGGACTTGGGAAAAGAGAGACAGCTGTGGTTCTTGAAGGACTCCCAAGGGAATCAACCTGCATAAAACCTAAATCAGATTACATCATCCCTCTGCTTGAAACTCTCCAGTGGCTTCTCATGAACCTGGAATGAAATTCACAGTCCTTACAGTGACTGCTATGGCCCCCTTATGATCTGACTATTGCTGACCTCCTGAAACTCATCTTCTTTCCTTTCATTTTTCTCCTTGCCCACTCTGCTCATGCTTCACTGTCCTTTTTCCTATTTCTCAAGCAAGTTCAAACTTATTCCCACCTGTGAGCGTTTGCACTAGATGGTCACTCTCTCTGGAAAACTCTTCTCCCAGAATTTCATGCCTATGAATTTCTGAACTCTAGCTTTAGATACCAGATGGATGGGTTCTTTGTTTGAGTTAGGAATGCACTGCAAACGCATAGGGATAAATATGTTTTCTTAAACTGAATATGATGAAAGAGGAGAAAATATGACCCAATAAACACATTAAACCAGTTACTAAAGGGAACAGAAGGCAACATTTAAAAAATAAATGTGGGAGGTACTAGAGATTAACATAAGAAAAGAATCCTGAAGGAATTTAGGGCTTCAGATATGTATATGCCAACATGCCTGGCATAGATAATAACCAGGGTTAACCTGAGTTTATAAAAATAACCTGGTGAAGATGGTGTCATGAGAAGTAACAAGTTTTGGTACGATGAGAATCAAGATTAGAATCCAATGATGAAAGGTCTTCCCTATATGCCTGATGTTTTACAGTACTTGCCAAGAAAGCAAGTACTTATCTTACAAGTAATATCATACTCAGTGGTAGTGTATTAAGGGAGGGAAAGAAATGGCATGTAGATTGGTAAAAATATGTAAAACTGTCTTTATTCAAAGGTAACATCATCATGTGTAGAAAATGTCAAGGAATATATAAAAAAGCTTCCAGAATTAATCAGCAAGTAAGGTTGCAGGATGCAAGGTCCATATATGTAAATAAATTTTATTTCTATATAGTAGCAACAAAAAACTAGAAATTTAAATGCAAATGTTACTTAACAGTAGCATCAAAAATATGAACCGCTTGGTGATAAATTTTACAATATACGTCTAAGACCCGTGCACTAAAAACCACAAAACATGACTAAGAAAAATTTAAAAAGATCTAAATACAAGAAACTGTGTAACAGGTTCATGGTTTGAAAGACTAAATTTTAAAAAGTCCAGTATTTCCTAATTGATCTATAGAGTCAATGCAATCTCAGTTGAAATTCCAGAGGCACTTTGAAGAAATTGAAAGGCTATTTATTAAATCTGTAAGAAAATTGAAAGAACCTAGAGCAACTAAAAGGTTTGAAATATGAGAGCAAAATCAGAGCATTTACACTGCTTGATTATATGGCTGATCATCAGTATAGAGAAGTATTTGTACAAGTATAGATCTGTATTGGTACATAGATCAATGGAACGGAATGAAGTACAGAAGGAGACCCAATTGTTTTTTGACAAAGATGGCAAGATAGAGATAGCATTTTGAAAGACATTGCAGCCAAAGAGAACTAGACAACTATCTCTCATGAACATAGATACAAAAACCCTCACAAAATTTTAGCAAATGCAATTCTGTGATAATAAGAAAAGATCATCTCGTGACCAAGTAGGGTCTAGTCCCAAGAATTTAAGGTTGTTTTTGTATTTGAAAATTATTTGGTGTAATTTACCATGTGAACAAGCAAAAATGATCTTCTTAACAGATGCAAACAATCAAACAAACCCCACATTTGACAAAATTCAACATCCATCCATTTATGAAAATGTAAAATGAAAGAAAAGATGTCACCTACATACAGTTTCCCAGGATGTGGAAGAATTACTACTTATCATATGCAAAATTATTTTAGAATTATGTACACAATCCTTCTCTGCCCAAACAGGCAGTACAATCCATGTAGATTTTCTGATGATGCCCATTCTGATTGGTGTGAGGTGATACCTCATTGTAGTTTTGATTTGCATTTCTCTAATAATTAGTGATGTTGAGCAGCTTTTCATATGTTTCTTGGCCATCTGTATGTCTTTGGAGAAATGTCTGTTTAGGTCTTCTGCCCATTTTTGGATTGGGTTGTTTGTTTTTTTAATATTGAGCTGCATGAGCTGTTTATATATTGCGGAGATTAATCCTTTCTCCTTTGATTCATTTGCAACTATTTTTTCCATCCTGAGGGTTGTCTTTTCGTCTTGTTTATCGTTTCCTTTGCTGTGCAGATGCTTTTACATTTCATTAGGTCCCATTTGTTTATTTTTGTTTTTATTTCCATTACTCTAGGAGGTGGGTCAAAAAAGATCTTGCTGTGATTTATGTCAAAGCGTGTTCTTCTTATGTTTTCTTCTAACAGTTTTACAGTGTCCGGTCTTACACAATCTTTAGGTCTTTAATCCATTTTGAGTTTATTGTTGTGTATGGTGTTAGGGAGTGTTCTAATTTCATTCTTTTACATGTAGCTGTCCAGTTTTCCCAGCACCACTTATTGAAGAGACTGTCTTTTCTCCATTGTATGTCCTTGCCTCCTTTGTCATAGATTAGTTGACCATAGGTGTGTGGGTTTATCTCTGGGCTTTCTATCCTATTCCATTGTCTATATTTCTGTTTTTGTGCCAGTACTATACTGTCTTGATTACTGTAGCTTTGTGGTATAGGCTGAAGTCAGGGAGTCTGATTCCTACAGTTCCATTTTTTTCCCTCAAGATTGCTTTGGCTATTCGGGGTCTTTTGTGTCTCCATACAAATTTTAAGTTTTTTTGTTCTAGTTCTGTAAAAAATGCCCTTGGTAATTAGAGAGGGATTGCATTGTATCTGTAGATTACTTTGGGTAGTATAGTCATTTTCACAATACTGATTCTTCCAATCCAAGAACATGCTATATCTCTCCAACTGTCTGTGTCATCTTTGATTTCTTTCATCAGTGTCTTATAGTTTTCTGAGTACAGGGCTTTTACCTACTTAGGTAGGTTTATTCCTAGGTATTTTATTCTATTTGTTGCAATGGTGAATGGGATTGTTTCCTTAATTTCTGTTTCTGATCTTTCATTGTTAGTGTATAGGAATGCAAGAGATTTCTGTGCATTACTTTTGTATCCTGCTACTTTACCAAATTCATTGATTAGTTCTAGTAGTTCTGGTGGCATCTTTAGGAATCTCTGTGTACAGTATCATGTCATCTGCAAACAGTGACAGTTTTAGTTTTTTTTTCCAATTTGTATTCCTTGTGTTTCTTTTTCTTCTCTGATTGCCATGGCTGGGACTTCCAAAACTATGTTGAATAATAGTGGCAAGAGTGGACATCCTTGTCTTGTTCCTGATCTTAGAGAAAATGCTTTCAGTTTTTCACCATTGAGAATGATGTTTGTTGTGGGTTTGTCGCCTATGGCTTCATTATGTTGAGGTAGGTTCCCTCTATGCCCACTTTCTGGAGAGTTTTTATCATAAACTGGTGTTGAATTTTGTCAGAAGCTTTTTCTGCATCTATTGAGATGATCATATAGTTTTTATTCTTCAGTTGTTAATAGGGTGTATCACATTGATTGATTTGCATATATTGAAGGATCCTTGCATTTCTGGGATAAATCCCAGTTGATCATGGTGTATGATCCTTTTAATGTGCTGTTGGATTCTCTTTGCTAGTATTTTGTTGAGGATTTTTGCCTCTATATTCATCAGTGACATTGGTCTGTAATTTTCTTTTTTTGTAATATCTCTGTCTGGTGTTGGTATCAGGGTGATGGTGGCCTTGTAGAATAAGTTTGGGAGTGATCCTTCCTCTGCAATTTTCTGGAAGAGTTTGAGAAGGCTAGGTGTTAGCTCTTCTCTAAATGATAGAATTCACCTGTGAAGCCATCTGGTCCTGAACTTTTGTTTGTTGGAAGATTTTAAATCACAGTTTCAATTTCATTACTTGTGATTGGTCTGTTCATATTTTCTGCTTCTTCCTGGTTGAGTCTTGGAAGGTTATACCTTTCTAAGAATTTGTCCATTTCTTTCAGGTTGCCCATTTTATTGGCATAGAGTTCCTTGTAGTAGTCCCTTAGGATGCTTTGTATTTCTGCAATGTCTGTTGTAACTTCTTTTTCATTTCTAATTTTATTGATTTGAGTCCTCTCCCTCTTTTTCTTGAGGAGTCTCGCTAAACGTTTATCAATTTAGTTTATCTTCTCAAGGAGCCAGCTTTTAGTTTTGTTGATCTTTGCTCTTGTTTTCTGTGTTTCTATTTCATTTTTCCTGCTCGGATCTTTATGATTGCTTTCCTTGTACTAACTTCGGGCTTTGTTTGTTCTTCCTTCTCTAGTTCCTTTAGGTGTAAGGTTAGATTGTTTATTTGAGATTTTTCTTGTTTCTTGTGGTAGGATTGTATTGCTATAAACTTCCCTCTTAGAACTGCTTTTGCTGCATCCCATAGGTTTTGCGTTGTCATGTTTTCATTGTTGTTTGTTTCTAGGTATTTTTTGATTGCCTCATTGATTTCTTCAGTGATGTCTTGGTTATTTAGTAACGTATTATTTAGCCTCCACGTGTTTGTGGTTTTTACTTTTTCTTCCCTTGTAACTGATTTCTAATCTCGTAGTGTTGTGGTCAGAAAAGATGCTTGATATGATTTGAATTTTCTTAAATTTACCGAGGCTTGATTTGTGACCCAAGATGTGATCTATCCTGGAGAATGTTCCATGTGCACTTGAGAAGAAAGTGTAATCTGCTGTTTTTGGATAGAATGTCCTATAAATATCAATTAAATCTATGTGGTCTGTTGTGTCATTTAAAGCTTGTATTTCCTTGTTAATTTTTTGTGTGGATGATCTGTCCATTGGTGTAAGTGAGGTGTTAAAGTCCCCCACTAGTCTATTTTATCTGATATGAGTATTGCTACTCCAGCTTTCTTTTGATTTCCGTTTTCATGGAATATCCTTTTTCCATACCCTCACTTTCAGTCTGTATGTATCCCTAGGTCTGAAGCGGGTCTCTTGTAGACAGCATATATATGGGTCTTGTTTTTGTATCCATTCAGCCAGTCTCTGTCTTTTGATAGGAACATTTAATCCATTTATATTTAAGGTAATTATTGATAGGTATGTTCCTATTACCATTTTCTTAATTTTGGGGGGTTTGTTATCGTAGGTCTTTTCCTTCTCTTGTGTTTCCTGCCTAGAGAAGTTCCTTTAGCATTTGTTTTAAAGCTGGTTTGGTGGTGCTGAATTCTCTTAGCTTTTGCTTGTCTGT
>NC_041234.1:110930850-110950789 GCF_002837175.3 Physeter macrocephalus
TATGTTGTTTTTCCCTTGCTGCTTTTAATATTCTTTCTTTGTATTTAATTTTTGATAGTTTGTTTAATATGTGTGTTGGCGTGTTTCTCCTTGGATTTATCCTGTATGGGACTCTCTGCGCTTCCTCAACTTGATTGACTATTTCCTTTTCCATATTAGGGAAGTTTTCAACTATCATCTCTTCAAATATTTTCTCAGTCCCTTTCTTTTCCTCTTCTTCTTCTGGGACCCCTATAATTTGAATGTTGGTGCATTTAATATTGTCCCAGAGGTCTCTGAGACTGTCCTCAAGTCTTTTCATTCTTTTTTCTTTATTATGGTCTGCGGTAGTTATTTCCACTATTTTATCTTCCAAGTCACTTATCCGTTCTTCTGCCTCAGTTATTTTGCTCTTGATTCCTTATAGAGAATTTTTAATTTCATTTATTGTGTTGTTCATCATTGTTTGTTTGCTCTTTAGTTCTTCTAGGTCCTTGTTAAACGTTTCTTGTATTTTCTCCGTTCTGTTTCCAAGATTTTGGATCGTCGTTACTATAATTACTCTGAATTCTTTTTCAGGTAAACTGCCTATTTCCTCTTCATTTGTTTGGTCTGGTGGGTTTTTACCTTCCTCCTTCATCTGCCGTATATTTCTCTGACTTCTCATTTTGTTTCACTTACTGTGTTTGGGGTCTTCTTTACACAGGCTGCAGGTTCATAGTTCCCATTGTTTTTGCTGTCTGCCCCCAGTGGGTGAGGTTGGTTCAGTGGCTTGTGTAAGCTGGTGGAGGAGACTGGTGCCCTCAGTTCTGGTGGGTGGGGCTGGATCTTGTCTTTCTGGTGGGTAGGGCCACTTCCGGTGGTGTGTTTTGGCATGTCTGTGAACTGAGTATGATTTTAGGCAGCATTTCTGCTAATGGGTTGGGTTGTGTTCCTATTTGATTGGCGTGGGGAGTTCAGCACTGGAGCTTGCTGGCCATTGGGTGGAGCTGGGTCTTAGCATTGAGACGGGGATCTCTGGGAGAGCTCTTGCTGTTTGATATTACCTGGGGCTGGGAGGTCTCTGGTGGTCCAATGTCCTGAACTAGACTCTCACACCTCAGAGGCTCAGGCCTGACACCAGGTTGGAGCACCAAGACCCTGTCAGCCACATGGCTCAGAAGAAAAGTGAGAAAAAAAGAAAAAATAATAATAAAAAATAAAATTATTAAAATAATAATAATAATAAGAAGAAGAGAGCAACCAACGCACTAAAGAAATCCACCAATGATAACAAGCACTGAAAACTATACTAAGATAAACAGAAAAATCAGAAAGAAATCATTCGCAGACAGCAAACCCCAAGTCTACAGTTGCTTCCAAAGTCCACCGCTTCAATTTTCGGATGATTCGTTTTCTACTCAGGTATTCCACAGATGCAGGTTACATCAAGTTGATTGTGTGGATTTATTTTGCTGCTTCTAAGGCTGCATGGTGAAATTTCCCTTTCTCTTCTTTGTTCGCACAGCTCCTGGGTTTCAGCTTTGGTTTTGGCCCTACCTCTACGTGTATGTTGCCCTCAGGTATCTGTTCCCCCCTAGTCAGGATGGGGTTAAAGCAGCGGCTGATTAGAGGGCTCTGGCTCACTCATGCCAAGGGGAAGAAGGGGTATGGTAGTTATAATTGGAATGCGGGGCGAGCCTATGGCTGCAGAGGCCTGCACCGCATTGCGACAGCCTGAGGTGCACTGTGTGCTTTCCTGGGGAACTTGTCCCTGCCTCATGGGACCCTAACACTGACGTTTTGCACAGGCTCCTGGGGGTGTGTGGATAGTGACCTGTGCTTGCACACAGGCTTCTTGGTGGCTGCAGCAGCAGCGTTAGCATTTCATGCCCATCTCTGGGGTCCAAGCTCCAAGCTGATAGCCTCGGATCCCACCCGTCTCTGGAGCTCGTTTAGGTGGTGCTCTGCCTTCTATGGGCAGACAGGGAAGGAATCCCCTCTCCTCGCGCACCCGGAAACAATGGTCTCTTGCCTCTTCGGCAGGTCCAGACTTTTTCCCGGACTCCCTCCCGGCTAGCTGTGGCGCACTAGCCCCCTTCAGGCTGTGTTCATGCAGCCAACCCCAGTCCTCTCCCTGGGATCTGACCTGTGAAGCCCGAGCCTCAGCTCCCACCCCACCCCCCACCCCAGTCCTGGCGGGTGAGCAGACAAGCCTCTCGGGCTGGTGAGTGCTGGTCGGCACCGATCCCCTGTGCGGGAATCTCTCCGCTTTGCCCTCTGCACCCCTGTGGCTGCGCTCTCCTCCGTGGCTCCAAAACTTCCCTCCCGTCCACCCCCATCCCCACCCGTGAAGGGGCTTCCTAGTATGTGGAAACTTTTCCTCCTTCACAGCTCCTTCCCAGAGGTGCAGGTCCCATCCCTATTCTTTTGTCTGTGTTTTTTCTTTTTTCTTTTGACCTACCCAGGTACATGGGGATTTTCTTGCCTTTTGGGAAGTCTGAGGTCTTCTGCCGGTGTTCAGTATTTGTTCTGTGGGAGTTGTTCCATATACAGATGTATTTTTGATGTATTTGTGGGGAGGAAGGTGATCTCCACGTCTTACTCCTCCGCCACCTTGAAGGTCTTCCCGGTAATTAGTTTTTGACAGAAGTGCCAAGGTGATTCAATGGGAGGAGAGGATAGCTCTTTCTATAAATGTCACTGAAACAGCATCATATGAATATGAAAAAAATAAACCTCAACTCTTACTTCATTCAGTGCATAGAATTTAACTCAAAATGTATCATACACCTGAATGTAGATCTTAAAGCTCTGAAACTTCTAGAATATCTTGGGATGATAAATATTTTTTAAATGTTACACAAAGAATGAACCTCAAAGAAAATTCATAAATTGGACTTCACTACATTAAAAAAATTTTCTGGTAAATGATAGATTGTTAAGAAAATAAAAATGCAAGATGCAGAGAGAAAATTTCTTATTACTGATCTCTGCAAAAGAACTTGTGTCTAGAATATATATAGAACAATTACAACACAATAGTGAGATGAACAGCCCAATAAAAATGTGCAAAAGATTTGAACAGTCACTTCACAAAAGTTGATGTGTGAATGGCCAGTAAGTAGTTGAAAATATGGTAAAACAATTAGTCCTCAGGGAAGTACAAAATAAAACCATAATAAGATAACACTATGCACCTCTAGAATGGCTAAAATTAAAAATAAAGACTAACAATGTCAACCGTTGGCGAGTATGGTCAGCAGTGGGAACTCTCATACATTGTTTGTGGGAATCTAAAATGTATAACGACTACTTTGTAAACAATTTAATAACTTTCACTTTGAGCCAGAAAGTTCACTCTTAGGTATTTACCCAATGAGAAATGAAAACATATGCCCTCACAAATGACTGGCACACAAACATTCAGAGCAGCTGTATGCATAGGAGCCCCAAACTGGAAACAGTGTAAATATTCAACAGCTGATGAATAGATCAGCAGATTGAAATATATTTATACAATGGAAGAGTACTCTGCAATAAAAATGAATAAACTACTGATACATGCAAAAACATGGGTGAATCTCAGAAATATTACTCTGAGCAAAAGGAGCCAGAAACAGAACAACACTTACTGTATGATCCCATTTATATGAAATTCTTGAACAAAAAAACTAATCAGTTATGATAGAGAGTAGATCATTGCTTGCCTGGAACTAGTTTGAGTGTGCCTGTGAAAGTGAGGGTTATTTGAAGCTTAAGTTTCAATAGTTTCACAGTAAATCTGCCACTGATAGTGGGTAATAAATAAAATTTTAAAAGACATAAAAAGACAGCAGCAAAGTGTTGGCTAGATAGGCACAGTTATATCAGGCCCTGAGTTTCCCTTTTGCAGAATGTTAGTAGTTCTCAGAGAATTCACTATTCTTTCCTTCTTGAGCAGCTATCTGTCCAGTTAGTGACTACATTCCCCACCTTGACTATTTTTTACTGAGCTCCATACCCGGTATCTATCTAAAGCAATGTGTAACACATGATAAAAATGCAAGAAATAATTGTTGAATGAATGAGTTTGCTGTTCATTTGTGGTACAGTACTTATTTATTCTCTTCAGTCAAGTAAGTAGGAAAGTATAAAGAAATCTTCACCCTGCAAAAGCAAATCAAATTCAGAAACATTTGTGGAAAACGATATTGGACAAAAACCATTATTAAGGCCAATTAGTTTCACTGGATGTATGGCCATAAGATCCATTTCCAACTCCAACCAAAATGTAAGAATGGGGGTAGAAGGAAAGATGGTTAGTGCTAACCAGTATCTAAGAGGAATAATCTCAGAAATTATATGTCCTTCTAATGAGAGGCTGTGCTTCTTGTTCCACTTAAGCTGGCACCTAAAAGATGCTGTATTGATAACATGAGACTGTTACAGACTGGTAAGTACCACTGACCAAGAAACATATTTGTGATGGGTCGCTGTCACAAGAGAACATCCTGTGGGCAGAGCTCCTTTTTGTGAAAAGACAGAAAAGCTGCTGTATGACTTATTTAAATGACCTACATTCAGTTGCTTTATGCAGCAATTATTTTGATATCTGAATGATGCTCCTTTGTCCATCCTCAGGGAAATATCCAGTGCAGGTTATGTGTATAAAGGTCAGAGATATAGCTGTAAGTTCAGTGATCCAGATAATCAAAAATTGAAATAACTCTTGGAAAATGGAAAGGACTTCTGATCCTGACCAAAATGGAGTAAGCCCACTATAGCCTATCTCTCCCATTGATTATAGCTAAAAATTGTGGAAAGAATACATGAAGGAACTGTCCAAGGACTCTGAAAAGTAAAGTAAATAACAGCAGGAATATTAGAAAGAGAAGTCAAAACTTGAAGAATGACTAAAATGTTGCTGAATTTCTTGGTTTTATTTTCCTCCTTTGTAATAGGTTTTGACCCAAGGGTGGAACTTGTCCCAGAGGTACATAGTGAGAGTGAATACAAAAAATTCTGAAAGAAACTATTTTTTCTCACTTCTCTGCCTTAAGGGAAGTCTTAACTGCAAGAGAGCCTTAGGGGGACAAAAACTCGAAGAGAAGCCCAGCAATCTGGCCAAAGGAAACAGAAATAGGGGCCCCTGAGAGCCATAAAGTATAGGGGCGATCCTGGAGAGGAGAACGCTAGAGAAAATGATCCCCTAAATCTGTGTATGAACTAATACATATCTTAAGCTTGCTCCTGAGGAGTGCACATGTAAAACAGATGCAAAGAAGCCTAGTTTGAGAACTGAACTATAGTATAAATCACCACATAAGTCTAACTCCTGAGTAGTACATACATGGGACAGACTCAAATACCATAGGAAAGGTTTTGAAACCTGAACTGACACTGTAGCCACTGCTCACGAAAGTTGATGCAGAATTTGTGATTTGAACCTAACCATGCTGATGGCTCCTAAAGCAAATGAACAAAAATCTAAATGCTACAGAGGATTTTAACAGGTCACAGAGTCTTACAACATAATGTTCACAGTGTTCAAGATACAGTCTAAAATTACTCCACATACGAATAGCTAGGAAAATCATACCAATTCTCAAAGAAAAATACGATCAATATATGACAACACTGAGAAACACAGATGTTGGAATTATCAAATATTTTAAAGCAATTATTAAAAACGTTATGTGAGGTAAAAAACTATCTTAAAATTACTGGAAAGTTAGAAGTCCTTAGAAGAGAAAAAAACTGAAAAGGAACGCAATGGAAATTTTAGAACTGAAATATAAAATATTGAAATAAAAAAAACCTCATTAGTGTACTTAATAGTAGAACGAAGATGACAGAGCAAAGATTCAGGATTCAGTTACCTTGGAGAGTGATCAATAGGAATCATTCAATCTGAAGAACAGAAGAAAAAAAAAGAATGTGGGACAATCTCATAAGATGTAACATTCATGTGATTAGAGTCTCAAAAAGATAAGAAAAAGATACTGATACCCAAAATTTTGAAGAAATAATGGCTAATAATTTACCAAATTGTTTAGAGACATAAATTCACACATTCAAGACACTCAGCAAAATAAAAATAAGATAAATTCAAAGAAAACCAAAACTAGATCCACCATAAACAAAGTACTGAAAACTAAATTTTAAAAATTCTTGAAAGCAGCTAAATAAAAATGACACATTACCTAAGTAGGAACAGCAGTTCAAATGACTGAACATTTTTCCTCAGAAACCATAGTGACCAGAAGACATGAAACATCTTTAACGTGCTATAAGGAAAAAAAAAAAAGAAGAAAACTGTCAGGCTAGAATTCCATATCCGATGAAAATATTCTTTAGGAATGAAAGCAAAATAAAGACATTCCTAGATGAAGAAAAACTAAGAGAATTCATTGCTACCAGAACTTCTCTAAAAATATGTTAAATTAAGTTGTTTAGGTTTAAGGGGAATGATACAAGATGGAAATGTGGGATTTCAGGAATGAAGGAAGAACAAAAGAAATGGCCACTATCTGCGTAACTATAACAGACTATTTGTCCTCTTAAAGTTCTTTAAAATACATATCTTTGTTGAAAGCAAAAAGAATAATACTATCTGGTGAAGTTTTCAGTATATGTAGATGCCATATATGTGATAAATATAACATAAAGAGAATAAGATAAATAAATTTTTGTAGTCCCCTATCACTTTAAAAAACCTAATATTTTCAAAAGACTAATTCAAACTTAGCTTCTACACTTGGTAACATCAAAATAAGAACATTAAAAATATGTTTAATAAGACTAGGATAGATAGGCAATTGGAAATAGGACTGATGTGATTATTAAATTAGTTATTTGTCAGTTTTATAAAAATATTTGCAGCAAGATATGGTTTGGGGGGCTAAGAACCAGTGTGTTAATAAGAGGACTCATGTACAAAATGCTGGACAGAAATACATATAGAATATGACTATTTCACTGTTGAGGATACAAATGTGAGGGAAGGAAATGATCATTTATTGATTGTTCACTACAAACCAGGTGTCTCCTATATATTTTCTCATTTAACTCTTAACATTTTTGTCAGATAGAACTTACGGTCCCTTTACTTTGGTGAAAAAATGGAGATTCAAAGAAGTTAGCTAAGTTGCCCAATGTTATAAAGATAGGATTTGAACCTAGAATTCATTTCAGTTTCACACTGTCACTTTTAAGTATGTACCGTAAATACCTCAGTCCTATAGCTGTCAACACAATTGAAGATAAAACCAAGGGGAAGCAAGCCAGACGTTATTTTAGTGTTATTTTGTATGTAAGCGATAGGTTTGCTAGAGGGGGAACAAGAAGGAAGAAAGAGTAAACAGTGAAAAGTTTAAAAATTTTTAATCAAGTACAATTGTTATTTTGGTGCTCCTAGTTTCTTGCTTCTGCGTGATTTATAAAAATAAATATGTTTCAGACCTTTTTTTTCCCCAAATGATCACATAACTCAGAGAAAATTTTAATTAAAACTGAGATTCAGTTTTCAAAATATTGTTTAAGGCAGCTGCACTTAAAAGAATATGTTCCTTTTTCCCATAACATTTTTTGCATTTGATACACCGTGGTATGGTTTTAGTTTTTCTTTAGTTTTTCTTTAAACTCACACTCTATTTGACTTATTTTCATTCTATTCTGGCTTTCTCAAAACCAGCTCACTTCATCAGTTCTTGTTAGAAGAGTTGTTAGGGTAAAAAAAATACATGTACCTTCCTGAGATTTTTATGTTCCTTCCATTCCAACCTCAACTTCACAGTGCAAAGTTCAGCATTTTTTTATAACGGTGACTGAAACCCAGCTGTTAGCAGGACCAAAACCTACCAAGCCTACACCTTGATGATAATCAGTAGAAAAAGGCCTGTTTTTCAGGATACCCACATACACCTCAAAAGCTAGAAACAAATTTCTAAAAGTTAATCTCACTGTGCACATTTGTCTTCATATACATAAAATATATGCTTAAAAAAGCTAGTCTCATTATAATAGTAATTTTCATCATGGCAAAATTAGAGAGGTAACAGATGCTTTGCCTTAGTGTGTGAACTGCATTTGTAAAGGGCAAGAGGTGTATAAATGTTCTGGGAAATTTCCCTTCTTTCCAAAAAAGAAAATTATATTTAGACTATTTGAATAAACTAATTTTACAACTGTTGATTTTTTCTAAGTAAGAATCAATAATGTATAACCCATATGCTTATGAATCAACTTTTATTTCAGATCCTAAATATAGTCCCCTCAAAGTCCTCTGGATAAACCTAATTTTAAGATATTTGACTGATTACTGCATTATAATGCTGGAGAACCCAATGTCAATTGATATTGGAGATTTCTTAAAGGATACTTCAAAAACAATTGATCCTGAGATTTTAAGTTCTTGCTATAAATTCTATTGACACAATCATTCAGAGTAAAAGAACTAAGAAAGGTCACTGAATGTGTTGATTATAGTGGTCCCAATTTCATTCCTTGCTTAATAGTGTCATCTCAAATGAATGGGCTCAATTTAATCAATTCTGATAGAGAAAAAATAAAAGATAAGAGAAGAAAAGAAAAAAATTGGTTATTCTTGGTAAATGGATTTTTGTGAAGCAAGTAAATCAGTCTTCACGAATATCAATTCTAACCCAGGAGTATTGAACAAAAAGTTTTATAAAACAAAATATTTCAAAAATTATGGAAATGTAACTCCCTTATTGCTTTTACTTTCTTATCTGATATTCTTTTTTCATGTTGAATTAAGGAAACCAAAGATCAAACAAGACATCAATTATAGCATTTCTGTTGAATAAAAGCCAATGTAAGTATCATAATAGCAGGGAAATTATTTTTACCAACATTATGATTTTTACCATGCTTTAAATTATAGTACACAATTCTTCCCTAAAGCAATAGTGTGATAGGAAACTAAGAGTAACATATAATTCAAGAAGCTTCTCTTCAAAAATGACTACTAGGAGAGTATTGGATTATTTACGAGTAAATTTGCAGTTCAACATACCTGATTTTCTTTCCAAGTCTCACTGTGTCTTTTGTACTGCAACTGCAAAGTCCATAGTTTGATCTCACTAAATATCACATGTAAATTACAGCTCTACCCCCACGTGTACTGGGGCTAAGACTGATAAAAATAGATGGCAAATATAAAGAAGGAACAACCAGTGCAGAAGTCGTAGGATGGCAACAAGCTTGGTATGTTTGAGGAAAAAATATGCTGTGGCCGAAGGACAGTAGGCATGGAGTGAAGGATGAGATAAAAGAGGTCACCAGAGGCCAGTCTTGTAGGCCAAGGTAAGGAGTCTAGATTTTGTTTTAAGGTTAATGGAAAGCCATGGGAGCATTTTGCACAGGAGAATGACATGGTCTGACCAACTTCTGAAAAGATCATTCTGTCTACTGTGTGGCAAATCAACTGAAAAAGGGTAAGGAGAGGAGCAGGGAGATAAATTCAGCTATTACAAGAGTACAGGAGACAGCTGATGATGGTGGTTTGAACTATGTAGTATAGCACAGTAAGAAGTGGTTGAATTCTGGACATATTTTAGAGCCTATTGGACTTGCCGATGGATTGGATGTGGGGAGTGAGGACGATAGAAGAGATGAAAGGTGACTCCTAGTTGTTTGACCTGAGGAGCTGAATGGATGGTACTGTAAAGGAAAAGGCTGTGAAGGATCAGGTTGATTATGGGGTGGGCATAGATCAAGTGTTCTGTTTGCAGCATTTTAGGTTTGAGGCGCCTATTAAATGTCTAAGTAGAGATGATGATTACGTAGTCATATGTGAGTACAAAGCTGAAAGTAGAGGTCAGCGCTTGGGGTAATATGTAGAACCAGGGAAAGATTTGAAATTGCTCAGGGAAGAATGTAAGTGGGTAGAAGACTAGTGGCAAGACTGCAGATACTCCAGTATTTTTAGCTCATGCGGAGAAGAAGCAAGTAGACAATCAAAGGAGACTAAGAGACAGTGCCCAGTAATATTGGAAATAAACAGGGAAATGTGGCAGCTTGGAAGTGAAGAGACAGAAAAAATGTTTTAAGAATGCAATGAGCCTTCTAAAAGGGAGTTGAAAAGCAACTCTACTCCAATAAAGATGTTTAAAAAAAAACAGGAGTTGAAGGATTTGAAGATGAAAAAATATGTCTTGCAAAAAGCATTGCTTTTTGAGAAAAGCAGCTGAGAAATGGGGCTGTAGCTGGAAGATGAGGTTACGTGAGAAAAATGTTTATTTTTGCTTTTCACATGAGAGACACTAGATATTTTAAAGAATTTTTTTTTAATGCTTGATATAGGAAAGAGAAGGGAATAGTCATTGCTGGAGTGATAACCTCAAGAAGGTGAGGAGATGAGATCAAAAACACAGTTGGTGGGTTGGCCTTAGATGCTAATCAAGGTGCTACTTCCACAGTAACAGAAGGGATATAAAGGAGGTGGATACAGATGCAGGGAGGTTGGGGATTTGGGTTTGGAAAGAGGTTGAAATTTGTGATTTAGCTGCACCAAGAAAATGTATTTAGGGGTATGGAAGCTAATTGTAATCAGTTCTACAAATTCAAGCATTCCCTGTACTTGGCCTTCATGGTTATAACTCAGTACTAATCATATCATTGTTGCCTATACTCCTACACAGCTTATTCTTCATAACCTTTCAAATATGGGTTAATCAAGGTGGGTATTAGGAGAATTAACTCAGAAAGATGACTTGTTCTAATTTCACAATCTAAGTTCACAAAAGCAATTCCAAATTCTCTGAATTTTACTTTTAGTGTGATGGCTAAAATATTGTTTGCTTCAGAGGCATAGATTCCTTAATTATTGGTGAAGTTGAATGTAGAATCAATGTTGTTTGATTCTGACCAGTCAAGGGTTTAGTGGACTGTAGAACTAGACCATTTAGCTAAGCAACCTGAAAGCTTTGCTGACCTCATCACTTCCCTCTGTAAGAACTCTCCCTAGGGGCTTCCTCCAATGTTGCTTTACCCCCTTCTATCACATCCTGAGTAATCTTTCAATGCCATCTTTCGGAAGTAAAGAGGGTTTTTTCAAAATTTGTCAGCCCGTAATATATTCAGTTATTTTCAGTGAGCAGACACTATATGCAGAGCACAGTGGCAAGTTTTATTGGGGAGGCAGAGTTTCCAGTCTGTATTTTTAGGCATTTATTAGAGACCCCGAGGGTTGTAACATGATGC
This sequence comes from Physeter macrocephalus, assembly GCF_002837175.3. Lineage (NCBI taxonomy): Eukaryota > Metazoa > Chordata > Mammalia > Artiodactyla > Physeteridae > Physeter > Physeter macrocephalus. The sequence goes on from NC_041234.1 coordinate 110,942,017, forward strand.
AACATGCCAAGAAGCAAGAGAGCTATACTGTTCCAATAGTTCAGTCACCACCTCCAGTCCTACTATTCTCTATTGCCAAAACCAAAAAATTCTTTTTGTGTTTCACATTAACATAACATTTTCAGAATCCAGAGCATCAGAACTCTTAGAAATTACATAGTTCAGTAACGTTATTGTTTATTTTGGGTAAACTGAGACCTACATTAACCTAGAGACTTGCCAAAGTTAACCCAGCATGTTAGTGATACAGTCTAGACTTACTGATTCCTAATGTGTCATTCTCTTCACCATGCTTTTTAGCTCCCCTCTCTCAAGGAATCACTTCAGTGTAGCAATAGTCTTCTCAGAGCAGGCAAAGTGGTCAGGTTGACTCCTGACATCATGTTTACTACAAGCTTGTAGAGCAGCTTCCCCAGGGACCATAGCAAAACCCACTCAAGTTTAAGGAGAAGAACTATAAAATAATAAAGCAGAGGAAGCAGGAAAGTACTACAAGAGGAGAAACATAAAGATATAAAGTCCTGAGCAAAAGGGAGAAAAAAATCTGGCATAAAGAAAAATGAAGAAGAAAAGCATCTGGCATGAGGAAAAATAAAGATGAATCTACAAATTGTTTGAAATAGAGGGGCAGAAAGGAAGCCGAGTTGTGCAGCACTCTCTCCCAGACTGATGGAGACGACCCAACCCAGCTGCCCTGAGTCTTCCAAAGGCCACTCTATTTCTTGCTGGTGATTCATCATACCCCTGACAGGGATAGACATCCTGCCTAGCTGCTCTTTTCCCGGTTCCCTGCTTTTCCTAGCTTTTGTATTGCAAAATGACATTACTGTTGGTATAATATTTTCATTTGGGAACTCATGGTCTTAGAACTAAAGATTTCATTACAAGTATAAAGCACTTAAAAGTTTACAGGATGCTTATTCATACATATCTCCTTTGGGTCTCACAATAAACTCATGAGACATATACTGTCTGAGACCCTCCATCAAGGCTATGGGTAGGTAGAGAGGGGCTGGAGGCCATGGAGAGTCATATAACCAAATATCCTCTGGAAACATACCAAGTCAAGGAGGACATTCCAGAGGGGACCAGGAGAAAGTCAAGGCCACAAGCCAGGAGAGGCTAAATCACAAGTCTAGGTGCTGAGGAGACAGAGGAGGATAGGGAAGGTACAGACCAAGGAGACTAAGATATTGGATTAATGAGTAAGAGTGAAAGGTGGATGAAGCTATTTGATTCAGAAATATTGGCATCTACAGATATTAACCCTGCTTCAGAATGCTCCAGTCAGATCCACTGACCCTTCATGTTCTTTAAATCTTTGAACTTTCTATTCCCTCTGGAATGCTCTCCCACCCCACCCCCCTTTCTACATGTCTTGCTCACGTCGTAAGGTCTCTGCTGAAATGTCACCTTACTAGTGAGGTTTCCCCATACCTTTCCTTTCTTTTTTTTTAACATCTTTATTGGCGTATAATTGCTTTACAATGGTGTGTTAGTTTCTGCTTTATAACAAAGTGAATCAGATATACATATGCATATATCCCCATATCTCCTCCCTCTTGTGTCTCCCTCCACCCTCCCTATCCCACCCCTCTAGGTGGTCACAAAGCACCAAGCTGATCTCCCTGTGCTATGCGGCTGCTTCCCACTAGCTATCTATTTGACATTTGGTAGTGTCTATATGTCCATGCCACTCTCTCACTTCATCCCAGCTTACCCTTCCCCCTCCCCGTGTCCTCAAGTCCATTCTCTATGTCTGCATCTTTATTCCTGTCCTGCCCCTAGGTTCTTCAGAACCATTTTTTTTAAGATTCCATATGTATATGTTAGCATACGGTATTTATTTTTCTCTTTCTGACTTACTTCAGTCTGTATGACAGTCTCTAAGTCCATCCACCTCACTACAAATAACTCAATTTCGTTTCTTTTTATGCCTGAGTAATATTCCATTGTATATATGTGCCACATCTTTATCCATTCATTTATTGATGGACACTTAGGTTGCTTCCATGTCCTGGCTATTGTAAATAGAGCTGCAATGAACATTGTGGTACATGACTCTTTTTGAATTGTGGTTTTCTCAGGCTATATGCCCAGGAGTGGGGTTGCTGGGTTGTATGGTAGTTCTATTTTCAGTTTTTTAAGGAACCTCCATACTGTTCTCCATAGTGTTTCTTTACTCTGTCTCTCCAGCTCCAGGAACATTGTCCAGCCTGAAGAAAGCACTCAATAAATATTTGTTGAACAAATGAATAATTCCATTTTCCTGTCTCTGCAGCTAGCTTGCAGATGTCTCAAAAGGGAAAAACTATGTCTGTCTCCATCATTACATCTCCAGTGTTTTGCAAGGGACTTAGGATACTGTGAATGCTCACTAGGGATTGGTGGAGTGAGAAATGGACAATCTGTCGCATTCCTATGAATCAAGTTGCAGTATAACCTTAAATTCTTTGTCCCGCCAACCTCAAATTTACCCCTTCTCCTTCAGTTTCCCACTGAACAATTGCTTTGTTATTCTGAGGGCATCCATTCTCCTTGTATATCATTTTCCCAAAACTAATGTAAAATGAATATGGCTTTTCTCTGAGGACTCAGTTTGCTCAGGGTCTTCTGTATCTGCTGAGGTTTTTGTACTTGACGAGATATTTGTTAATTACCTTACAAGTGAGAAGGAATAATTTCATATATGTGAGCAATATCACATTAAAGTATCTTGAAATGTTATTAGAAGCAACACAATTTTTAAATAGAAATATGTAAAAATACCCTCTAAGTATAAGGCTAGCTAAATGAATTACCTAATCAAGATTTCACAAGTGATTACATAAATGGGTACATTCTGTAGTTAATGGATTTCATTTTTTAGAGTATACAATCCTTAATATCCAGGTTATGCTTTCAGTGTGTTCTTTATGCTGCCTAACACATTTTGACTGCTCAATAAATAATCAAATTAAAGCCATGGCAACTCTAACGTTATTAAGTCCAAAATAGTTGTGCTTGCCAGTGCCCTTCTCTTTTACTAGTAACTGCTTGCCAAAGGGCTTGCATAATAAATGCAGTGCAACCTTAGTCATTGGTATTTTGTCCAGAAGATTTAGAAATTTTTAAAATCTGTAAACAGTGGAAGGAAAGACATGGATAAAACAGTACCAAATTTACTGGAGTTCAGCTCAAAATGGCAAAGTAATAAATTAGAATTACAAGAGGCCACTGACCTTTAAATATTCTTGAGAACAGATTATAGGGAACACCTTGACTTGGGAATGGACAAGAAGGACCATCAAATGGCTCCTTTTCACAGATGACTTTCTCTTCCCCTATCAGTCTGTCTGCCCCAGTTGCTGCCAGTATGATGAAACAATGAGATTTGGATAGGTACAAGAAGACACTCCCCACACCCTGTCTTCTCTAATGAGTAGGGATTGTTGACTAACAACAAAAGGGCACCCTAGTTATGCTCTTATGTTCTTGGGATTCTCTATAGATTAGTTTATAATTGTACATATACTCTAACGTATATGGATAAGCTCATTAGTATTTCATAATCTATTTCAGAATATGGGGTTCACTCCTCTCAGTTGAACTTCCTGTGATCCTTGTAAAGCTGAGAAAAAGATTCACTTTGGTAAATATATGTTCCATTGTATATTGGGCACCAGTTGTTAAATTAAATAATAATAATATTATTTTAATCTTCACAATAACTCTCTGAGGTAAGGGGATAATAATATCCCCATTGAAAGTAAGAATCAAAAAGGTTAAGTCACTTGCAGAATGTTGTACAATCATGACTTACTCAAGCCATGATTCAAAGTCCAGTAGGCCTGACTCCAAAGCCCATATTCTTTCCAGAGTAGCAGGGCTCCTGTAAGTACTGTAAAAGAATATCTGACCTGGAGGTCCAAGCAATGGGTGCAGTCACTGCCCTGGTGCCCTATTTGACTTTATGTGTTTGGGTATGAGACCCTGTATACTTTTATATACATTATTCAGTAAAAGCTTCACAATATCACTGTGCATTATTACTCCTGTTTTTAAGATGAGACACCTAGAACTTGACAGGTTCAAGCAACTTGCTCAGGGTCACACAGCAAGAGGCAGATCCAAATATCAAATTTCACTCCTCCCACTAAAAGTTCTTTTTTTTGTCACTGATTATCATGCTTTATTTTGCTATTTAACTCCATATATGTGTATATGTGTGTGCACATGCACACCTGTTTTGTTTCCTTAATTAGACTGTAACCTATTATAAGGATTATATTTTATATTAGTTTATATGTTACGTTGTACCTTGTACATGATTCTTAAGAAATGAAACTATCTTTATTGGCAGTATGAAAATGATTTAATACAAATGTCAAATAAAAATGTATTTCTGATAATATGTGGAGAAATGACATAAGCTACTCACAGTACAACAAGTGTTTTCAATATACTCTGGTGTTTCAAGATAGGAATCAAGAAAGAAACACCACCAAAAAAATATTTTCTCCCAAATCAGAGACATTGAAAACAATCATTTGCTAAAAGCTGCAATGCAGTGTAAACTTAGTGTTTTGTTAAATTCTAATTGACATTTCAGAATATGAGAGTAATTCAAATGAGAAAGCTGTGACAAGATGAGAAGTTTTCAACTTTTGTGGTAAGTATAAGGTTAGCAACTAGTCTATAATTAAAATGAACAAGTAAAGCAGATTTTTTAAACCAATGGGTGGAATATGGATGACAGAATCGGTCTGTGACCCCAAAACCAAAATTATTTTGTGAAATTGATAAGATGCAAACATCAAAAAGAAGTTTATATAGAAGTCAAAATTAAGGTGTTTATTTATAGCTCAATATAGCTGAAGGACATTGTATATGAAAAATATGTAGCTACATAAACTGACGGTAGGTCCATGTTTTGTGCATATAAGGCATCAAAGGAATATGTGCAAAGCTGAACTTTTTTATTTTGCTATTTCATGCAAGTGCTCTATATAACTGCAAGGCATGAGAACTTTGCATGACTTATCAATAATTCAGCCTAATACATTTGTATCATGAACTTATTTTTCAAAGATTCAGGAAAGCTTCTGTGGAATGAAACAAAGTTGGCCCTTGATGAAAGATAAGGAAGTTAATTATAAATGAATTGTTAAAAAAAAAAGACAATAGATGTGTGGGGAAGCTGGCTGAGTGGGAAAATATTGAGAGAGTATAAGTTCATGAAGAGGACACATGAAGTGATTTTCTTAATTCTGAGATGGTAAAGGCAGAAAACCTATTCATTTCCTTAGGTTGATCATTCGTGAATCAAGAGAATGAAGTAAAATCCTAGTAACTGAATTCTGTTAGAAAATTTTCAGTCTTTTCTTCGGTTCAGTCATCACTTTTGATGTTCAAACTGTCCCTGTTACAGAGGTCAGCTTTCAGTTATATAAGAAAATCAGCAGGTGAGATGAAAACACTAATTTATTATTGTCAGGCATTAGATTTTCCAAAGAAAGTTTTAATATCAGTGTTGTGAACTCTTAATTCCATGATAATTGAAAAACCACTGAAGTCCCAGCACTTTTTTCTCTCTGGCCATCCACATCCCTGTGCTCTAAGCTTCTGCCATGCAAAACTAAAAGCGGTTACTACACTTAAGCAAATGTACAATGCTCCCTTACCTCCAGACCTTTGTATACATAGTCTCTATGAAGAAATTCCTTCTGCTCAGATTTTTAATGAAATTAAGGTACAATTGGTCTGTTATTTGGTGTATAGTTCTATGCATTTCAACTCGTACAGATTCATGTAACAACCACCATAATCAGGATACAAAACAGTTTCACCACCCCCAAACTCCTAGTGCTGTCATTTTAGAGTCACACCCTCCCCAAACCTCTAACCCCTGGAAAATCACTGATCTGTTCTCTGCCACATAGTTTTGTCTTTTCCAGAGTACTGTACAAATGGAATCATGCAATAGCATACATTTTGATACTGGCTTCTTTTACTTGGCGTAATGCCTTTGAGATTAATCCAAATTGTGTGAATCGATAGTTTATTTCTTTTATTGCTGAGCAGAATTCCATTGTATGGATATACTACAGTTATTCGGTCATCTATTGAAGGACATTTGGATTTTCTCCACTTTGGGAATATTATGAATAAAGTTGCTGTGAACTTTCAAACACAAGCCTTTGTGTGAACATATGTGTGGTAGGCTGAGTAATGTTCCCCAAAGATGTCCACTTTCTAATCCCTGAAAATTAGAAGTATTAATCACATTTGCAAAGCATATCTTGCCACAAGGTAATATTACCTTGTGGCAAGATATGCTTTGCAAATGTGATTAAGTCAGTGATCTTGAGATAGGAATATTATCCTGGATTATCCTGGTGGGCCCTAAATACAATCACAAGTGTCCTTGTAAGAGGGAAGCAAGGGGAGATTTGCCCCAGAGAGAAGAGGAGAAGGCAATGTGATCACAGAGGCAGATGTTGGAATGATGTGGCTATAAGCCAAAGAATACTAGCAGCCACCAGAACATGGAAGAAACAAGGGACAGATTCTCCCCTACAGCTTCCTGAGGGAATTCTGTCCTGCTAAACACCTTGATTTAAATCCAGTGAAACTGATTTCAGATTCCTGGCCTCCAGATCTGTGAGGGAATATATTCCTGTTGTATTGAGTTACTAAATTTGTGGTAAATTTTCATAGCACCCAGAGGAAACTAATACAATGTCTTCATTATTCTGGGTTAAATATCCAGGAGGCCAATTCCTAGCTTTTATGGTAAATACGTGTTTAACTTTAAACGAAAGTGCAAAACTATTTTTCAGAATGACTGTACAATTTTGCATCTCTATCAGCAGTGTATGAGAGATCTAGTTGTTCTTCATGCTTGCAAGCACTTGATATTATAAGTATTTTTCATCATATCCATTTAATAGGTGTGTGCTGATATTTCATTGTGATTTTAATTTGTCTTTCACTAATGAAAAATGATGTTGAACATCTTTTCATGTGCTTGTTTGCCATCCATTTACCCTCTTGAGTGAAGTGTATGTTCTAGTCTTCTGCACATTTTCTAATTGGGTTGTTTGTTTTTTAACTGTTGCATTTTGAGAGTTTTTTATGTAGTCTAGATACCAGTCCTTTGTTGGATATGTAGTATGCTTATCTTTTCATCCTTTTAATAGGGTTTTGCACGAAGCAAACATTTTTAATTTTGATGAGGGCTAAATTATTATTTTTCTTCTATGGATCTTGCTTTTGGTGTCAAATCTAAACTTTTCATCAGACCCCCCAAAACAAAGAATTTCTCCTTTTTCTTTTTAATGTTTTATAGTTTTACAGTTAGATCCACGATCCATTTTGGGTTAATTTTTGCATAAGATATGAGGTTTAACTTGAGGTTCATTTTTTGCCTGTGGTTGTCCAATTGTTGCAATACCACTTGTTGAAAAAGTATCCTTTCTCCTTCAAATAATTTTTGCATCTTTGTTATCTCTCAGTCAGTCATACTTGTGAAGTCTATTCTGTCCTTTTGACTTAAATGTCTATGCCTCCATCAATTCCACACAGTATTAATATGGATCACTATAGCTATATAGAAAGTCTTAAAATTCCTCTAACTTTATTCTTCTTTTTCAAAATTATTTTAGCTAATCTAGTTTCTTTGCCTTTCTTTATACATTTAAATAAGCTTGCCTAAATTAACAAATAATCCTGCTGAGATTTTGATAAGAATTGCACTAAGCCTGTAGATAAATTTTGAAAGTATTGACATTTTTACTATTTTGAGTCTTTCAATCCCAAACCACATGATTAATTTAGATCTTGTTTGATTTCCTTCATCTTCATTTGGTAGTTTTCAGCATGAGGATCCTGTTTACTCCCTAATACCAGAACCAGACAAAGACATTGCAAGAAAGGAAAATATCAATATCTTTCATAAACATAGATCCAAAAATCTTCAACAGAATATTCACAAGTGAAATTCAATAATGTATAAGAGAATTATATACCACAACCAAGTGAGATTTATTCCATGTATACAAGGCTGGTTCATCATTTGAAAATCAGTTAATCTACATTGTGAAATGATTAGCATGATCATGTTAATTAATGCATTCATCACCTCACATAGTTAAGTCTTGGGTTTTTGTGTGTGTGTGTGTGTGTGTGTGTGTGTGTGTGTGTGTGTGGTGAGAATGCTTAAGATCTACTCTCAGCAAATTTCAAATATATGATACTGTATTATTAATTATAGTCACCATGCTATGTATTAGATGCTCAGAACTAATTCATCTTATAACTGAAAGTTTGTACCCTTTGACCTACATCTCCACATTTCCTCTGCCCCTGGCAAATACCATTCTACTCTCTATTTCTATGATATTGGCTTCTTTTTTTTTTTTTGCGGTACGTGGGCCTCTCACTGTTGTGGCCTCTCCCGTTTCGGAGCACAGGCTCCGGACACGCAGGCTCAGTGGCCATGGCTCACGGGCCTAGCCGCTCTGCAGTATGTGGGATCTTCCCGGACTGGGGCACGAACCCGTGTGCCCTGCATCGGCATGCGGACTCTCAACCACTGCGCCACCAGGGAAACCCCTTATATTGGCTTCTTTTTAAAGTTCCATATATATAAGATACCATACAGTATTTATCTTTCTTTGCCTGGCTTATTTCACTTAGCATAAGGCCTCCAGGTTCATTCATGTTGCAAATGGCAGAACTTCCTTCTTTGTGGCTGAATAATATTCCATTGTATATATATATATATATATAT
>NC_041234.1:110952243-110957180 GCF_002837175.3 Physeter macrocephalus
GGGCCTCTCACTGTTGTGGCCTCTCCCGTTTCGGAGCACAGGCTCCGGACACGCAGGCTCAGTGGCCATGGCTCACGGGCCTAGCCGCTCTGCAGTATGTGGGATCTTCCCGGACTGGGGCACGAACCCGTGTGCCCTGCATCGGCATGCGGACTCTCAACCACTGCGCCACCAGGGAAACCCCTTATATTGGCTTCTTTTTAAAGTTCCATATATATAAGATACCATACAGTATTTATCTTTCTTTGCCTGGCTTATTTCACTTAGCATAAGGCCTCCAGGTTCATTCATGTTGCAAATGGCAGAACTTCCTTCTTTGTGGCTGAATAATATTCCATTGTATATATATATATATATATATATATCTCATCACATTATACACTTTAAATATATAAACATTTAAATTTATTCCTCAATAAAGCTGGAAAAAAAGAAAAGATAAATTAATGTAATCCATAACATCTATGGGATAAAGAAGAAAAATTATATGATCATATAAGTTAATGCAGAAAAAGCATTTGACAAAATTCAATAGTCTTTCATGATAAAAACTCTCAGCAAACAAGGAATAGAGGGGAACTTCCTTAATTTGATAAAAGACATCTACAGAAAGCCTACAGCTAACATGATTATTTTTTTAATTGAGGTATAGTTGATCTACAATATTATATTAGTTTCAGGTATACAACATAGTGATTCAACATTTTTATAGATTATACTCCATTTAAAGTTATTATAAAGTATTGGGTATATTCCCTGTGCTGTATGATACATCCTTGTAGTTTATTTATTTTATACCTACTAGTTTGTACCTCTTAATCCCCTACCCCTATCTTGCCCCTCTCCCTTCCCTGTGCCCACTGGTACCTACCAGTTTGTTCTCTATATTTGTGAGTCTGTTTCTGTTTTGTTATATTCATTCTTTTGTTTTATTTTTTAGATTCCACATATAAGTGATAACATCGAGTATTTGTCTTTCTCTATCTGACATTTCACTAAGCATAATATCCTATAGGTTCATCCATGTTGTTGCGAATGGCAAATTTTCATTCATTTTTATGGCTGAGTAATATTCCATTGTGTGTGTGTGTGTGTGTGTGTGTGTGTGTGTGTGCGTGTGTATATATACCACATCTTCTTTATCCATTTATCTGTTGATAGGCACTTGAGTTGCTTCCATATCTTGGCTATTGTAAATAGTGACGCTATGAACATGGGGGTGCATGTATCTTTTTGAATTAGTGTTTTTGTTTTTTTCTGGATATATACTCAGGAGTGGAATTGCTGGAGAACCAACTATAATAGGGAACACTCTATGGGTATGTAGGGATATCTGTGCTTTCTGCTCCTTTTTTTCTTTAAATCTAAAATTACTTTAAAAAATAAAGTCTGTTAATTAAAAAATTCTTTATGTATTGTTAGATTTCTCCATAAATATTTCATGTTGTTTGGGTGATCATAAATTGAATTTTGTTTTAAATTTTAGTTTCCAGTTGTTCATTGCCAGTATATAGAAATATGACTGATTTTTTCATGTTGATCTTATACCATGCAATTTTGCGAAACTTATTTGTTGTACAGGTTATTTTCTTCAGATTTCTTGGGATTTTTCTACGTAGACAATCAGTTTGATTATGAATAGGGACAGTTTTATTTCTTCCTTTCCAATCTGTTTGTGCATGTGTGCACACACACACAATCAGTTCTTAGCAGACTTTGCAGGAATGTATATCTTTCATTAAATGAAAAATATTCAAATGTTTGGAAGTTATTTGCATAATGTACTCTTGTCACTATGAATTCCTTTCATATTTTTAATGACAGTTTATGGCTACATCTAGAAAATAATGTCATCTTTGGTGAATGTCTACAATAATCCAAATACTTAAGACATATATAAAAGCACTTTGTAATTATCTAGATAAAAATAATTGCTTTCGTTCATGTTCTGCAGACTTCCTGCAAAAGTATTCAGTGTAAACACAGTATCTGATAAATGCACCTCAGAAAGAATATTACTCAATCGTTTTGAAATAGAATTAAAACAGTATAGTGATTGAACTGAATTGAAAGAACAAACAAGACACATTCTTACCTTGTTTTCATCATTTACATCAAAGGAAGCAGTAGCCCATCATCTAACAACTCTCAAGATACCAGTTACACTAAAAATTCTGCATCTGATTATAGAGTTCCCAATACACTTCTAAATAGAGAACAATCATGAGGAAGAAAATATTCAAGTTACCAGTATTGTTAAGAGTAAAACCTACACTACCCGGTAACCTGTGAGAGATAATATGTAGAATTCTTTTGTTCTTGTTTTGAAATTATTTTATGGAGGCATATTTTGCATATCATATAATTTCCCCTTTTCATGTGTACAATTCAGTGATTCTTTTGGCAAATTTACCAAGTTTGGTAAAATTACCTAAGTCCTCACCATTTATCAATTTTATAACATTTTTGTCACCCTAATATGAAACGTTTTGCACATTCACAGTTAATCCCTGTGACTAGTCCCATTTTTTTCACCACCACACCAGGCAACCACTAACCTCCTTTCTATTTTTACCTTTGCTTTTATGGGGGTATTTTATATAAATGGAATAATAAAATCTGTGGTCTCTTGTGTCTGGCTTCTTTCACTAAGCTAATGTTTTTGAGGTGTAGTAGCATGTCTTCATCTCTTTTTATGGCTAAATAATATTCCATTGGATGGATATACCACATTTGTTTATTCATTCATAAGGTGATGGACATTTGGGTTGCTTATACCTTTTGGTTATTATGAATAATTCTGCTATGAACATTTGTGTACAAGTTTTTGTGGGGACATATATTTTCACTTTTATTGGGTATATACTTAGGAGTGGAATTTCTGGGTCATATGTTAACACTATGTTTAACTTTTTGAGGAACTGCCAACTTTTTTTCCAAAGAAACCGTGCAGTTTTACAATCCCACCAAAAATGTATGTCAGTTCCAATTTCTCCAACACTTGTTATTGTCTATCTTTTTGAGTATAGCCATCTTAGTGGGTGTGAAGGAGTGTCTTATTGTGTGATTTTTATTTACATTCCCCTAATGACTAAGTGATGCTTGAGTATCTTTTCCTGTGCTTATTAGTCATTTATATACCTTTTTTGGTGAAATGTCTATTCAAATCTTTTGCCCATATTTTGATAGGATTGTTTATTTGTTACTAAGGTGTAAGATTCTTTTGTATGTTCTGGATACAAGTCCTTTATCAGGTATGTGTTTTGCAAATATTTTCTCCCTTTCTGTTGCTTATCTTTTTTAATTAAACCTTTTATTTTGAGATAATTATAGATTTATAGGCAGCTGTAACAATAATACAGAGATCCCACATACTCCTTACCCATTACCCCAGTGGTAAGATCTTGCAGAACTGTAGTACATTATCACAAACCAGAACACTGACATTGATAAAGTCATATAACCAAATGTTTCTGTTACCACAAAGGTAGAGCCACACCCATTTTCTTCCTACCCTCCTCCTTCCTTAACCCCTGTTAACCAGTAATCTGTTAATTTGTTGAATATTTTCTTTCTTTTGTTGTATATACTTAAAAAAAAACACTTTCAAATTAAGATCATTTCCAAGAAGTTTGGAATACCCCTTTCAATATTACTGTTGTTGCCAAAGTTTTTGAAACCCCCCCAAATTTATTTTTAAACGTTTTTAATGAAATTATTACTTTTTTGTTTTGATTCGTTTTTGTTTTTCATAGACCAGATGCCGCCATATGGCATCAGTATGTTCAACTTCAGTATCAGAGACAAAATGAAATGGCTGCCAGATTTCCCTAGAGTCCTCGTATCATAAAAGAAATGGTTTGTGAATCCAGGAGACAGCATTATGACAGGTCCTCCAAGATGGTTTAGATCAGTAATTCAGGGTAGCCAACTGAAACAGAAAGGACATTAGGTGGTATCTGCCCTATAGGATAGCCATCCCACTCAAATGCCTCAAAAGGTTGTGGGTTGATGGTGTTAAAACTATTTTTCTTCACTGGTCTACTCCAGGATCAATGCAGTTTTAGAATATCCCTTTTCCAGGAGTACCTATAGGTGTAGGCTTCCATTAGTCAAAGAAGTTTCACTTGTAAATCTGACACTGTGTTTTTATAAATGAGAATTATAGGCTTCCATTAGTCAAAGAAGTTTCACTTGTAAATGTGACACTGTGTATTTATATGAGAATTAATGCTAAACTTAGTTGAGTTACATCACTATAATTAACATGTATAAAGACAATTATTCATGTAATTGCAGCCTTAAATTCATTATTTTTCATTTTTGCTCTCTTTTTTCTATGTTCCTAAGAAAATGGAAGTGACAATATTTATTAGTGTATGCTAGGTAATATATGACTTCAAGATCTTGATGGCTTAAAGCAAGAAAGGCTCATTCCTCACACAAAGTCTGCTGCTAAACATAACATTGAATGAAAAAAGGTAAAGTCATACAAATATATACCAGAACTCAAAATCATGCAAAATTTGATGGTATGAATTTAGCAAAACATGCATATGGGGTGAGGAGATGGATATATTAATTACCTTGACTGCAGTAACCATTTCACTAAGTGTATCTATAACAAAATATCATGCTATACACTTTATTTTTAAAATTTATTTATTTTTTAAATTCGTGATTAAATTGCTTTTTTTAAACATTTTTATTGGAGTATAATTGCTTTACAATGGTGTGTTAGTTTCTGCTTTATAACAAAGTGAATCAGATATACATATACATATATCCCCATATCTCCTCCCTCTTGCGTCTCCCTCCCACTCTCCCTATCCCATCCCTCTAGGTGGTCACAAAGCACTGAGCTGATCTCCCTGTGCTATGCGCCTGCTTCCCACTAGCTATCTATTTTACATTTGGTAGTATATATAAGTCCATGC
>NC_041234.1:110957545-110966807 GCF_002837175.3 Physeter macrocephalus
GGTGTGAGATGATATCTCATTGTAGTTTTGATTTACATTTCTTTAATGATTAGTGATGTTGAGCATTCTTTCATGTGTTTGTTGGCAATCTGTATATCTTCTTCAGAGAAATGTCTCTTTAGGTCTTCTGTCCATTTTTGGATTGGGTTGTTTCTTTTTTAGATATTAAGCTGCATGAGCTGCTTGTAAATTTTGGAGATTAATCCTTTATCAGTTGCTTCATTTGCAAATATTTTCTCAATTTTTTATTAAAAATGTAATTTAAGATAGTGGTTATCTTTAAGATGGATAGTGACTACATAAGAGGTCATTATATGCCTTGTATCTTACATATACACATTGTATATATTTTTTATATGTGTGAAATATTTCATGTTGTTCAAAATGGACATTATCAATGATAAACTTGAATTTTAAAAACATTTTTAGAGGGCCTGCTTAAGAGTAATAAGTAATGATATCTACAGCTAGTTTATAATACTTAACTGAGATACTAGTCTAACCCTAAATTTCCCTATTGTAAATCTTTTCATAAATTCTAAGGACAACATTTATACTTTAAAAAAAATTATTTATTTATTTTAGCTACGCTGGGTCTTAGTTGCGGCATGCAGGATATTCGTTGCAGCATGCGGGATCTTTTAGTTGTGGCATGCAGGCTTCTTAGTTGTGGCATGTGGACTCTTAGTTGCAGCAGGCGAACTCTTAGTTGTGACATGCATGTGGGATCTAGTTGCCCGACCAGGGATCGAACCCAGGCCCCCTGCATTGGGAGCGCGGAGTCTTAACCACTGGACTACCAGGGAAGTCCCAACATTTATACTTTTGCATGACATAAAAGAGGCAGTATATGGTTGTAGTTAATAACATAGACAAGAGGCAGAATGCCCCGGATTTGATTCAAGTTAAATAAAGCATACATACCAACAAAATAAATGAAACTGGAAGACTGGAAGGTGTGAGGCCTTGGTCCATTCTAAATGTTAACTGACATATTAGTCTATGAGCTTCATTGGAAGGAAAAAAATTGATTTCCTTTGAGATGTGATTCTATATGGAACTGCTTGACCAATAACAATCACAGAGGATTCCAGAGAGTGGCATCAACTCTGCATTTTTACTTTCAGAGCAGTCTAGCATAAATGCAAAGTCATGATATACATCCGGGGTATATAGATTTATTGGGAAAGTTTTCAAACCTGATAGTTTTCCCTTTAAAACCAATCTGCAAGTTTTCCCTTTAAAACCAATCTACAAGAAAACAGAAAGATGAAAGATTTTGTAATGTCTTCTAGACTGGGATCTCCCTGAGGTCAGAGGACTATTTTCTACCTCAGACTAACAGAGTAAGGTACACAGTAGATGCTCAGCAAATGTTTGTAAAATGGCATTAAATTGATCCAAATGAAGACCAATATTTTTAAGTATTTCCACATGTCAGTTTTCTTTTATGCACATCTCTATATCAATATCTGAATGCATATCTAAAATATATATAAATTTATGATATAGATATTTATATAAATACATATCTATATCTATATATAACGTTCTCTGGGTATAGGAGTTGGAAGAACATAGAAACACGTAAGCAGCCTGAAATGGTTGACTCACAGGGGAATGACTAAGAATGACCAAAAAGCTATGATGTGGGCACTTAAGCTATCTAACATGAGGACACTTACTCTCAGGAGTTATAAAACCTCCATAAGTAGTTTATGAAAAGAATTTAGGGAGCTAGCAAAGATGGCTCCATCAGAAATAGTTTAAAGACTACAAGAAGTTAGGTTAGTTAGTTAAATGAGATTAAATTAGTTAAAAGAAGTTCTTTTAAATCATTGCTATATGACAGCCATATAGAATTATTAAATTCTGGTTTTGCTGAAAACAGTGTAAAAGCTAAAATGTAGACATGTATGATGGACTGATATGTGGAGTGATTAGAAAAGGATATAATAGAATAGCTAAAAAGACCTCAGAAATAATGAAACTAAGTTGGAAGGAGTAAAGTGGAATTTCATGAAGCTTAGTGACAAAGTTGAAACAAGATACCTTTTCCACTATGACATGTGTGGAAATACAGCCCCCCTTCCAAAATTGCAAAACAGAACCGTAACTTGACAGTCATAATCAGGAAAGACTCTGGTTTAAACAACTGATCTGGGCAGTAATAGTTGAAATGGAAACATAATTCATCAGTTTGCTAGATGTTATGCCCTTCTCTAGATAATAAAATTATAGCTACCTAAAATATAAAATACAGAATGTTAGGGCTTTGAGAGCATCACCTCAAATTACCATATTTTACACGAGTTTCTTCATAGGAGTTCACTGACTTGTCCTAGGGCATGCAATGAATGAACATAGCTGGGGCTAGGACCCTGGACTCTAAGTCCAGTGCTCCTCATTTTATGAGCTTTAAGTTTCTTTGGATTCTGTAAAATAGGATTGGAAAAGTCTGTTAGCAAGATTTTGAAGAAGGATCAATTTGGCATAGGCCTCCCTGCCCATTTCTCTCAATACCTTCCCACGGGTACTCAGCATTCCCATTTTGTTCACAAGCTCAGTACGGCTGCGGTCCACGCAGCCTGATCCTTCATATTCCAGAGCTTTGTCATCTCACTCCCCAGGGTTGCCACAGTTTGAATGTAAAAAAAATAAAGAAATTCCTAATAGTAGAATTTCAGGTCATAGGAAAAGGCTTGAAAAGGAAGAGGACGTTTATATATCCTCAAATCAAAAGTAGTTTCATATAGAAATTTCTACTCCGGTGGCATACCCATCTCTGACTACATTTTTTTTTTTTTTTTTGCAATTCCAAAGGCAAAATTCAACTTAGTAGTTTTCCACAGATGCTAATGCAATCCCTAAGTGCAGAGTCTCAGACTGGATTACCAATGAACATTTGCAACTAGGTTATTTCAGGCAACTTAATGACCTAATGGCTCAGCGATCAAATCAGTTGTTTGGCACCTGACCTTTAACTAGACAGAAGTCTATATCCCTGACAAATCAGGCCTCCCTACAGTCTTCTATACAAAAAAGGAGAAGAAAAAGACTCTAGAGCATGAGCCAGAATGAATTTCCAGAACAAACTACCTTATAATTTAATAAAATATATAATCATCTTTTCTTTCTCACAAATACATCAGTATACCTACAGATTCAGTTTCAAACATAACAATCAAGCAACTACAACTGCATGAGGAAGGAAGGCTAAGACTTTTCTCCTATTTATACTAAATATTGCTTACTTAGTGAGGAACTGTTGCAGAATATGGATTAATCACACTCTTTGTTCCAGTAATAGTGTATGTTGATATTACTACTTTTCAGAACAGCAATTTTCTCCACCCCAAAAATCTAAAGAGAGAAATATTCTGGTGTCACTAAAACATACTGCCATGAGATAATTTTCCACCACATAGGTAAGTAGAGAACTCTTTCTCGTTATTAACAATGCTGCCTTTAAATGTTTTGTTTTGTTTTTTTAAAGTAAGCCATAGCCATGCTGATATTCAAGGTTAAGTGTATTTTTATAATGTGCAATTTTTTTGAACAAAGTGTCTTTTATTTGTGACATACAAACACAACCAATGCAAAAAGAGATCACTTTTTCCCTTTGATTCCAGTGGCAACAAGTTGCTAAAGAAAAAAAAATATATATATATATCAAGAAGGAGTTTATCTTCAAAGTTTCCTCTAAAAGAAAAAAACCCCAAAAAACAGGAAGGGTTAAAAAGAACCATACACATGTCATATACACATCTGATATCAATGAAAATAACCTGAAATAGGGTGGATACAACTAAAAAACAAATCTCAAAATTAATATTTTAACACGCCCCAAACAAACCAAAAAGCCTGGTACAAAAGGCCTGCTATGTTTCTTAAAACCAAGACCTTGGGGAAATGGAGAGGCTGATGGTTGAGAACTGAGTGGGCTCAACACCAACAACAGGGTGACCTGCGGGTCTCAGGCAACATTTCCCCACCCAGCCAGAGCCCCCAGCAGCCCTTGGGAAGTGGCACAGGCGGCTGGACAAGCAGGGCCCAACACCAAGTGTCCATCTCAATGAAAATAACCTGAAATAGGGTGGATACAACTAAAAAACAAATCTCAAAATTAATATTTTAACATGCCCCAAACAAACAACAAACCAAAAAGCCGGTACAAAAGGCCTGCTATGTTTCTAAAAACCAAGACCTTGGGGAAATGGAGAGACTGATGGTTGAGAACTGAATGGGCTCAACACCAACAACAGGGTGACCTGCGGGTCTCAGGCAGCGCCTCCCCACCCAGCCCGAGCCCCCAGCAGCCCTTGGGAAGTGGCAGAGGCAGCTGGACAAGCAGGGCCCAACACCAAGTGTCCATCTACCAGTGGGGCTCGGTGCCAGGTGTCCAATGAGGGGAGACACGCACACTTAACTCCCTTTATGTGGGATTTACGCTGGGGTCCCTTTTGGTCCCTTTTAGTAGGAGGTATCAGAAATTCATGATCTAAGACAATAAATATTTATCATTCTGTGTCCTTTTAAAGTTCTTTGATAGAATTGGTTAGTACAGGCCCTGAAACCTGTAAGCAGTGGCTCACAGCCAGCATCCTAATTAGCACTAGGGTCCATGTGACCCTCGAAGTATCCTTGTTTCTCTTGGCATGGCCTACAAAAACATTCATGCATTTTGTTTTACAATGACAGTCAAATACCTTTTCTTTTAAAAACTTCTTCCTCTCTCTTCCTCTGAAAGTAAACCTATGCTTTGAGAATTGTTTTTCTCACTCTTCAAACTTAAAGCACAACTAGCTTACCAAAGTGAGAACTCTGCTTTAGTTTCCATTTGAGTTCTGTGTTTGGAGAAAGAGAAAAGAGACAATTCATCTTGTATCAATTCTGAATGAGGCTTGAGTCCCTTATTTACTAATTATCATTTAAGATATCAGCAGGCATGCTCTATATTCGAAGGAATACATGGCTCTCATAGAGTTTATCTTCCTGATGCTCTCCAATTGCCAGGCAAAGCAGTCTCTGGAATATTGAACAAGCTAATGGAGGTGCCACAGTGATGTGCTGTTGCAGTTAGGAGCAGAACATTAAGCACAGAGTTCTTTAAGAATTTGGTTGTAAGCACATATCCTCAATCCTAATAAAGAATAAAACTTCTCAATATCTCATTGCAATAGTTAATGGCATTAAATACCTCAAAAATAACATTGTAAAGTTGAGGGAACAAAACATCACATAAAAAAATAAGGGGATGTGGTGATATTTCATTGTTTGTAGCCCAACCAATGTGTCTCTTTCTACAGCAATTAAACTCTGGTTTTGGTGTGATTTTGACTTTCTAAATAGTGTGTGCATATTAAAATATGAGAATTCAATTACTATCATGTAATGCATTTAGTGTTCAGTCGATTGGATTATCTTCTGGTCTAAACTCTTAATTATAATATCTGTCAGAGAGAGAGAGAGAGAGAGAGAGAGAAAGAGAGCACATGCGCAAGTGGTGCTGTTCAGGACTGTAATTGAAAGTTAACAGGATGTTTCATTACTACCCAGATATGATCCAATTCCACCTATAATTTCACTAGGAGAAAAAATAGTGCTTTATGTTCTATTAATTCTGAATAATTTTTATTGTTTATAATATTTTTATAATACACAATTTAAAGGTAATAAATTATGTCAATTTCCATTTGATTTCCACACTATCTAATCAGGTTGCGAGTAACAAGGAGCATTATGAAATGGCAATTCATTCTTGAATACACGTGGAAACAGACAGCACCACAAATCTGCCTGCCTATTACTTTCACTGAAGCTAATAATCAAAAGTGCCTCTTACAAAAAGTACTGCATATTATTGCTTCAGAGAATTCAGAGGATATCTCAGAGAACTGCTATGCATAACTGTTCATGGAGGTCAGAATAACTAATGTAGCATGGGATGTGTTACCTAGGGGAAGGGAGGTTTTTTCTAATCTTGCAGAGGCCCACAAGTCCATAACCCAGCAGTATTACAGAGTTATAGGACAAACCCAAGGGGAGTTAGCTCAAGGAAGGGAAGAACTGACCTAGGCAATTATAAGATGTCACTAACATAGATCAGCTCTTTCACATACATTATTTCAGTGGTTTCCGACTACATTAGAATATTATTCAGCCGTTATAAAAGAAAATTGTAACAATGGATTAAAAATTGATTTCTTTCACTTAAAGGTCCAGCTTGGTGGATCAGCCTAGTATGGGTGCTCCACAACAATCAGTGGTCCAGGATCACAGTACAACTACTCTACTTTCTCAACATAGTTTTCCTATTCATGACCCAAATAGCTGCTCCAGGTTCAGATGTAATTTTTGCATTCCAGCCAGCTGGAAAGGGATGATAAATAAAGAAGAGGTCATTCTGTCTCTATCAGCATTCCCTCATGTTGCCTATTTCACATCTGCTTACATCCCATTGGTCATAACTTAATGGCATTGCCACTCATAGTTGCATGAGAGGCCATGGAATATAATCATTGTTCAGGCATCTTTGTGGCTAACTAAAACTTATTTGATAGTAAAAGAAGGTGAGAATGGATATTGGAAGCCAATTAGAAGTCCCTGTCACAGCAAGTGGTCTGTGGACCTCAAGTGACCAGAGAGTTATGGCAAAGGAACCAAAAATTAATGTGTATAACAAGTATTAACTGCAAATGGAGCAAATATCTCATAGATACATGTACTGTTATATAATAAAATATAAATGTTTTTTAAAGTGTTCTTTAGTTCTGTACAGAATTTTTACCATTGCATATTCTCCCAGTCAGTAGATACTAATGTATACCTTCTTCATGTTGGGAAGAGGAAATTGAAGCTTACAGAGGTCAGATGACCTGTCCCCAAATTAGACAACTAACCAGTCAGTAGAGGATCTACAACTCTTACCTAGGTTTGTGTGAACCAAAACCTGATAATTCTCCACTATGTCACATAATGTCTAAGCAAGCAATGCTGATAGTTTCTCACGAAGTTCAACAAAGATGGTGAAAAACAAAAAATGAACACTGAGCCATCTCACTTGTATATCATCCTATGTATGAGGCTAACTGAAAAGAATTTTGGGCAGCGTTTGTCATGCTTTGTCTAAGGAAGTGAGCGGGAAAGGGTAGGAGAGGTAGGAAATGGGGACTCTAGTTAGAGCAGTTCTAACTTTTTTTAAACATCTTTATTGAAGTAAAATTGCTTTACAATTGTGGGTTAGTTTCTGCTTTATAACAAGGTGAATCAGCTGTACATATACAAATATCCCCATATCCCCTCCCTCTTGCGTCTCCCTCCCACCCTCCCTATCCCACCCCTCTCGGTGGTCACAGAGCACCGAGCTGATCTCCCTGTGCTATGCACCTGCTTCCCACTAGCTATCTATTTTACATTTGGTAGTGTATATATGTCCATGCCACTCTCTCACTTCATCCAAGCTTACACTTCCCCCTTCCCGTGTCCTCAAGTCCATTCTCTTTGTCTACATCTTTACTCCTGCCCTGCCCCTAGGTTCTTCAGAACCATTGTTTTTTTAGATTCCATATATATGTGTTATCATACAGTATTTGTTTTTCTCTTTGACTTACTTCACTATGTATGACAGACTCTAGGTGATCTACCTCACTACAAATAACTCAATTTCGTTTCTCATTATGGCTGAGTAGTATTCCATTGTATATATGTGCCACACCTTCTTTATCCACTCATCTGTCAGTGGACATTTAGGTTGCTCCCATGTCCTGGCTATTGTAAATAGAGCTTCAGTGAACATTCAGGTACATGAATCTTTTTGAATTATGGTATTCTCTGGGTATATGCCCAGTAGTGGGATTGCTGGGTCGTATGGTAGTTCTATTTTTAGAATTTTAAGGAACCTCCATACTGTTCTCCATAGTGGCTGTATCAATGTACATTCCCACCAACAGTGCAAGGGGGTTCCCTTTTCTCCACACATTCACCAGCATTTGTTGTTTGTAGATTTTCTGATGATGCCCATTCTGACCGGTGTGAGGTTGACAGTTGTCTTTTTGTCTTGTTTATGGTTTCCTTTGCTGTGCAAAAGCTTTTAAGTTTCATTAGGTCTCATTTATTTATTTTTATTTTAATTTCCATTTCGCTAGGAGGTGGGTCAAAAGGATCTTGCAGTGATTTATGTCATAGAGTATTCTGCCTATGTTTTCCTCTAAGAGTTTTACAGTGTCTGGCCTTACATTTAGGTCTTTAATCCATTTTGACTTTACTTTTGGGTATGGTGTTAGGGAGTGTTCTAATATCATTATTTTACATGTAGCTGTCCAATTTTCCCAGCACCACTTATTCAAGAGGCTGTCTTTTCTCCATTGTATATTCTTGCCTTCTTTATCAAAACTAAAGTGACCATGTGTGCGTGGGTTTAATCTCTGGGCTTTCTATCCTGTTCCATTCATCTATATTTCTGTTTTTGTGACAGTACCATATTTTCTTTTCTTTTTTAAAATTTATTTTATTTTATTTAAACATCTTTATTGGAGTATAATTGCTTTACAATGGTGTGTTAGTTTCTGCTTTATAACAAAGTGAATCAGTTATACATATACATATGTTCCCATACCTCTTCCCTCTTGCGTCTCCCTTGCTCCCACCCTCCCTATCCCACCCATCTAGGTGGTCACAAACCGCCTAGCTGATCTCCCTGTGCCATGTGGCTGCTTCCCACTAGCTATCCACCCTACGTTTGGTAGTGTATATACGTCCATGCCACTCTCTCGCTTCGTCACAGCTTACCCTTCCCCCTACCCATATCCTCAAGTCCATGCCCTAGTGGGTCTGTGTTTTATTCCTGTCCTACCCCTAGGTTCTTCATGACATTTTTTATATTAGATTCCATATATATTTGTTAGCATACGGTATTTGTTTTTATCCTTTTGACTTACTTCACTCTGTATGACAGACTCCAGGTCCATCCACCTCACTACAAATAACTCAATTTCATTTCTTTTTATGGCTGAGTAATATCCCATTGTATATATTTGCCACATCTTCTTTATCCATTCATCTATTGATGGACACTTAGGTTGCTTCCATGTCCTGGCTGTTGTAAATAGTGCTGCGATGAACATCGGGGTGCGTGCATCCTTTTGAATTATGGTTTTCTCTGGGTATGTGCCCAGTAATGGGATTGCTGGGTCACATGGTAGTTCTATTTGTAGTTTTTTAAGGAACCTCCATACTGTTCTCCATAGTGGCTGTATCAATT
>NC_041234.1:110968144-110970425 GCF_002837175.3 Physeter macrocephalus
TTCTCTCTATGCCTACTTTCTGCAGGGTTTTTATCATAAATGGGTGTTGAATTTTGTCAAAAGCTTTCTCTGCATCTATTGAGATGATCATATGGTTTTTCTCCTTCAGTTTGTTGATATGGTGTATCATGTTGAATGGTTTGCATATACTGAAGAATCCTTGCATTCCTGGAATAAAGCCCACTTGATCCTGGTGTATGATCCTTTTAATGTGCTGTTGGATTCTGTTTGCTAGTATTTTGTTGAGGATTTTTGCATCTATGTTCATCAGTGATATTGGCCTGTAGTTTTCTTTCTTTGTGACGTCTTTGTCTGGTTTTGGTATAAGGGTTATGGTGGCCTCATAGAATGAGTTTGGGAGTGTTCCTCCCTCTGCTATCTTTTGGAAGAGTTTGAGAAGGATAGGTGTTAGCTCTTCTCTAAATGTTTGATAGAATTCGCCTGTGAAGCCATCTGGTCCTGGGCTTTTGTTTGTTGGAAGATTTTTAATCACAGTTTCAATTTCAGTGCTTGTGATTGGTCTGTTCATATTTTCTATTTCTTCCTGGTTCAGTCTCGGCAGCTTGTGCATTTCTAAGAATTTGTCCATTTCTGCCAGGATGTCCATTTTATTGGCATACAGCTGCTTGTAGTAATCTCTAATAATCTTTTGTATTTCTGCAGTGTCAGTTGTTACATCTCCTTTTTCATTTCTAATTCTATTGATTTGAGTCTTCTCCCTTTTATTCTTGATGAGTCTGGCTAATGGTTTATCAATTTTATTTATCTTCTCAAAGAACCAGCTTTTAGTTTTATTGATCTTTGCTACTGTTTTCTTCATTTCTTTTTCATTTATTTCTGATCTGATCTTTATGATTTCTTTCCTTCTGCTAAATTTGGGGTTCTTTTGTTCTTCTTTCTCTAATTGCTTTAGGTGCAAAGGTAGGTTGTTTATTCGAGATGTTTCCTGTTTCTTAAGGTAGGATTGTATTGCTATAAACTTCCCTCTTAGAACTGCTTTTGCTGCATCCCATAGGTTTTGGGTCGTCGTGTCTCCATTGTCATTTGTTTCTAAGTATTTTTTGATTTCCTCTTTGATTTCTTCAGTGATCACTTCGTTATTAAGTAGTGTATTGTTTAGCCTCCATGTGTTTGTATTTTTTACAGATCTTTTCCTGTAATTGATATCTAGTCTCATAGCGTTGTGGTCGGAAAAGATACTTGATACAATTGCAATTTTCTTAAATTTACCAAGGCTAGATTCGTGACCCAAGATATGATCTATCCTGGAGAATGTTCCATGAGCACATGAGAAAAATGTGTATTCTGTTGTTTTTGGATGGAATGTCCTATAAATATCAATTAAGTCCATCTTGTGTAATGTATCATTTAAAGCTTGTATTTCCTTATTTATTTTCATTTTGGATGATCTGTCCATTGGTGAAAGTGGGGTGTTAAAGTCCCCTACTATGATTGTGTTACTGTCGATTTCCCCTTTTATGGCTGTTAGTATTTGCCTTATGTATTGAGGTGCTCCTATGTTGGGTGCATAAATATTTACAATTGTTATATCTTCTTCATGGATCGAACCCTTGATCATTATATAGTGTCCTTCTTTGTCTCTTGTAATAGTTTTTACTTTAAAGTCTATTTTGTCTGATATGAGAATTGCTACTCCAGCTTTCTTCTGATTTCCATTTGCATGGAATATCTTTTTCCATCCCCTCACGTCCGATATGAGAATTGCTACTCCGGCTTTCTTCTGATTTCCATTTGCATGGAATATCTTTTTCCATCCCCTCACTTTCAGTCTGTATGTGTCCCTAGGTCTGACGTGGGTCTCTTGTAGACAGCATATATATGGCTCTCGTTTTTGTTTCCATTCAGCCAGTCTGTGTCTTTTGGTGGGAGTGTTTATTCCATTTACATTTAAGGTAATTTCCTATATGTATGTTCCTATTACCATTTACTTAATTGTTTCGAGTTTGTTCACTAGGTGTGTTCCTTCTCCTGTGTTTCTTGCCTAGAGAAGTTCCTTTAGCTTTTGTTGTAAAGCTGGTTTGCTGGTGCTGAACTCTCTCAGCTTTTGCTTGTCTGTAAAGGTTTTAATTTCTCCATCAAATCTGAATGAGATCCTTGCTGGGTAAAGTAATCTTGGTTGTAGGTTTTTCTCCTTCATCACTTTAAATATGTCCTGCCACTCCCTTCTGGCTTGGAGAGTTTCTGCTGAAAGATCAGATGTTAACCTTATGGGGATTCCCTTGTGTGTTATTTGTTGCTTTTCCCTTGCTGCTTTTAATAT
>NC_041234.1:110971127-110985519 GCF_002837175.3 Physeter macrocephalus
TCTTTTCATTCTTTTTTCTTTATTCTGCTCTGCAGTAGTTATTTCCACTATTTTATCTTCCAGGTCATTTTCCCGTTCTTCTGCCTCAGTTATTGTGCTATTTATCCAATCTAGAGTATTTTTGATTTCATTATTGTGTTGTCCATCATTGCTTGTTTCCTCTTTAGTTCTTCTAGGTCCTTGTTAAATGTGTCTTTCATTTTCTCTCTTCTATTTCTAAGATTTTGGATCACCTTTACCATCATTATTCTGAATTCTTTTTCAGGGAGGCTGCCTATTTCCTCTTCATTTGTTAGGTGTGGTCGGTTTTTACCTTGTTCTTTCATGTGCTGTGTGTTTTTCTGTCTTCTCATTTTGCTTTTCTTACTGTGTTTGGGGTCTCCTTTTTGCAGGCTGCAGGTTCGTAGTTCCCGTTGTTTTTGGTGTCTGTCCCCAGCGGCTAAGGTTGGTTCAGTGGGTTGAGTAGGTTTCGTGGTTGAGGGGAGTAGTGCCTGTGTTCTGGTGGATGAGGCTGGATCTTGTCTTTCTGGTGGGCAGGTCCACGTCTGGTGGTGTGTTTTGGGGTGTCTGTAGTCTTATTATGACTTTAGGCAACCTCTCTGCTAATGGATGGGGCTGTGGACCTGTCTTGCTAGTTGTTTGGCATAGGGTGTCCAGCACTGCAGCTTGCTGGTCATTGAGTGAAGCTGGGTCTTGGTGTTGAGATGGAGATCTCTGGCAGATTTTTGCCATTTGATATTATGTGGATCTGGGAGGTCTCTTGTGGACCAGTGTCCTGAAGTTGGTTCTCCCACCTCAGAGACACAGCCCTGATGCCTGGCTGGAGCACCAAGAGCATTTAATCCACACAGCTCAGAATAAAAGTGAGAAAAAATAGAAAGGAAAGAAAGGAAGGAAGGAAAGAAGGAAGAAAGGAAGGAAGAAAGAAAGGAAGAAAGGAAGGAAGAAAGGAAAGAAAGGCAGAAAGAAAGATAAAATAAAGTAGAAAATAAACTTTTTAAAATAAAAAATAATTATTAAGAAGAAAAATTTTAAAAAGTAAAAAGAAAAAGAGAAGAGAGCAACCAAACCAAAAAACATATCCACTAAAGATAACAAGCCCCAAAAAGTATACAAAAAGAAAAAAAACCCCAAAAAACGGACAGACAGAACCGTAAGACAAATTGTGAAAGCAAAGCTATACAGAGAAAATCACACAAGGAAGCATATACATACACACTCACAAAAAGCAAAAAAGGAAAAGAATATATATATCTTTTGGGAAGTCTGAGGTCTTCTACCACTGTGAAGTAGGTGTTCTGTAGGGGTTGTTCCACATGTAGATGTATTTCTGATGTATTTTGGGGGAGGGAGGCTATCTTCATGTCTTACTCCTCCAGCATCTTGAAGGTCTCTAGGAGTTCTTTTTTTTGTTTGTTTGTTTTTTTTTTTTTACAAATATTTTGTTTATTTTAATGAAGCTGGTACAGACAATGCCCATTTGAAACCCATATCCCAGGCCAAAAAGTACAAATAAAGTCAAAAAGAGCAGTGTTCTGCTGTATACACTTCTGCATGAGTAACTTTAACTGCTAATGAATATTAGAACTTTTCTGGGATCTTCTGACAAGATTTTTCTTTCATCTTAAAATGCTTTCTCTTCAGTGAAGCCATCTTTGGAGTTAGTCATTATTTTCACCACCTCTGTCACCTTGACTCCAACCTGATATTCCTCTTCTTTTGGTCCAGACCCTCAGATTTTAAAAGTAGCTTCAAGTTAAGGAAAGCTCATTTTTTTACAGTTCAGTTCTCTGCAAAACTTCCATCTCCCACTGAAAGTCACAGTCCAGGAGAGAAGCGATCACATGCTAGAACTTCAGGGCCAATTGGAAAGTCATTATGAACACTCGCATTAGTCAATCTTATTTATCACAAGCCTGTAAATGCACAGTCCTGGAAAAGGTGGCCTCTCTGTGCACATACGTAATTTTTTAAAAGGAGAGGGCGATATGAACAGGTGTGAGGTTTGATCACCAAAAATCAGCACAATGAAAACAAACAATAATGAATAATGGGCACTAGAATTCAAATTACCAGATGTTCTAAAGAGATGGGGTGCCAGTTTTCAATTCTGTTTTGAACACCACATTACAAAAGAACTATTTTTAAAAATAAAAAAAGATTAAGGGAAAAGAAAAAAAATAAAAATATTTAAATTGTCGAACGACCCCGTTTGTTCCTGAGAAATTTCAATCACATCTTCTTCCTCCATTCCCAGTTCTTTTGGAGTGTGATTATTAGCAATTCTCTGACCTTCAAAGAGAAACCTGAGTGAATTCATGGGAACTCCCTGTCTTTGACAGTATGATTCTTTGAGTTTCTTGAGATGTGTTGTTATTTTCATTTTGAAGTGAATCTCACTGCTATCCTGTCTGATTACTGTGAGTTTAATATATTCTCCTTCCTTCTTATCCCCCAAGTCCTCAGTTGAAGGTTTTGCCTCCCTTCCAGTTGTACAAGGATTGCTCATTCTTCTGAAAGGGGGGATTCACATAAAATCGAACACTCCTTATTGAGTGCAAATCCCAAGTAAATTCTTGATATTAACATTCAGATGGAGCACTCTGCTATAACAGGAAGCTTTCTGCAAATGTTCTGCAACTGCTCTACATACACGAAGTTTTCCTATCCTTTTCCTCAAAGGTATCAGTCATCTTCATGTTAACGCCCGGATGAAACACTTTCTGTTGCTCTAGCAGTTTTGTTCTACTTTGTTTCTTGATTATTTTGAGTTCTCTCTTACAACTGGAGAGCTACTGAACCAATCCCGAGTAAGAAATGAGAAAGTACAAGAAAGAGGCAACAGCTCTGCACATGCACACGGAAAAAGACTCAGAGCAGAGCAGAGGCAGCCCGGCCCCAGCTGCAATCCGAATGGAAGGCAGAGCTCTCTAGGTTCCCAGCAACACCAGACAATGTCTCCCTCCTCCCCGCCCCCACGTCCCCACTCCAAGACAATCTAAAGACTAAGAACCCAAAAGTGGAGTCCACCTGCTTTTCAGGGCCACAGAGGCTCTGGGGCAGGTATTCTCTCCCATTACATAACTGGGGCCTAGGGCCCTGCTTCTGCAATGAGTCCTCTGAAGAGGCAGGCACACGGGTTTCCCACGGACCCTCTCAGGAAAGTGGAAACTGGGCTCTGCACCTGGTCAGACATGGTGATGGTGGTTTCCCCTGGGGTCTCTGCACAGCAGCGGCCTTGGGTAGGCAGAACCTCGCTCCGGGGTTTACAAATCCATCTCCCTTCCCCACAGCACAACACTGCAGGAGTTCTAACTTTGACCATCAAGAGTTTCTAGACACAGTCTAAGTCTGAGGGATTCAGGGAGTTTTTAAAAAGCTAGCAGGTTCAAACAAGAAGAGCTATTGACCCTTAATCTAAGGGCTAGGGGTCTTGGCTCACTACTTGAAGGAGAAATTTTATGATTCCTGCTCAGCCTGAAGGTTAAAAAGTCAGAATAATATACTGGACATAATCATGCTTTAGATTCAGACATACCCAGGTTTTAATCTTTAAGAAAGAGTTTAAATTTAAGTCCATTGGACTTCAAGGCTTTAATCTGTACTCCTCATTCCTGAGGATATTTGATGAGGGATGTGACAGATTCTAAGCCCTGTTTTAAGAAAAGCACGTTTTTGGCAGCATGAAAAATGGAGAATAGCTAGACTAGAGGTTGGAAATCCAATTATAAGGCTGTTGCAGTAGAATTATGGTAGTGGCAGTGGGGGAGAAGGGAGAAAATGTACAGCAGCTGTTGCTGATATAGCTGCTCTAGAACCAGGTAAACTGATTTGACTCAGGAGGACAAGGTAAAGAAGGGGTTTCTAGATATGAAAATTAGGGAAATGGTGAAGATTAGGGAAATAGTGACAAATGAAGTGACACCCCAAAGGAGGATGATTAGCTTGGTATATGTTAGGTAGATGGTAAGGTGGAGATGGAGAAGGTGGGGAAACAATGAGTTCAGTTTTAGACATGTTGAATTTGAGGTGTTGGTATTGGACAGTTACATTGATTTCATGTGCAGGTATTTTTCAGTTAATGCAATAGCAAGTTAACAGATTATTTAAAAAGTTCAACTGTCTGTGGAAGTAAAATACCATGCAGAATTAACTTTATAAAAGTGAATATAATTGAAAAGAGTTGATAATCCTAGCCCAGCCTATCTCACAGTGTCATTGTGAAGATTTGAGGAGATAGATATAAAAGTGCTTTGTAAACTACAACATGGTATACAAATATGAATAAATGACATGATTTGGGGATGTCTAATAGTCATGTGGATACCAGAAACCAGTTGCTAAAGGAAAAAATCAGCTCAAATGATAAAAATCTGAGAGTTGTTAACATAGAAGGACTCTGAGTGATGGAACACATTTTATTTTATAACTGCCTTACTGGAATAACTTGAAAATGAATCAAATCAGGGCCAAGAAATATGAATTGAACTATCACTGGATTGCAAAACTGATTTTTCTCTTAACCTTCAAAATGTAGCACACCTTCTAAAGTCACACAGAATAGAAAGAATTCCATTTTCTGTGTCTATTAGGAAGAAATTTATCTTTTGTTCCTCACTGCCTAGTGCCTCACACTTTAGGAGTTACCCCATTATGGTGCTCTTTCTTTTGCAACCCTGGGAAATGAGAATGAACTAGATATATTCCATAAAATGGCTTTTGCAGATTTAAAAATAAGAATTACATTTGGCTCATTAAAAAATCTTGTGGAAGAATTTCCATTGAAAGAAGCATATTTAAAACAGTTATGTGAGAAAAGTAATATGTGAAAATTTTATTATTCCATAAGTACACATAATATGGGTTCAGGAATGTTACAGAGAAAATTATTACATGGGCAGAAGGAGTTAACATGCAATTGAAAGAATATCTCCTAGTTACATAATGAAACAGTGGAAAGTAATTATTTAAAAGTGCATGGCATAGACAAAATGAATAGGGTCATTTTCACAATGTCTTTGTAGGTTATGAGCCAAATCTTCCCTAAGAATATAAAAAATGGAAATGAAAAAGTCACTCAGTCTCATGAAGATTCTCTTATATGTAACTGCACAATTAGCCAGGGATAATATCCAACTGTTCCTAAACTACCTGTATCTTTGCACACTAAAGTAAAGTATTTCACAGAAACATCAGCTGCCAGCATTACAAAGGCACTTCCTTTAGTGATTAACTATTCCAAACCTTCCTTTATAGATGAGAAAACTGAAGCTCAGAGAGAGGAAACAACTCTCCCAAGGTCAATACGTTGAGTAGGAAAGATCAGAAAGAGAAATTAGGGAAACAATCCCATTTACCATTGCAACAAAAATAATAAAATACCTAGGAATAAACCTACCTAGGGAGACAAAAGCCCTGTATTCAGAAAACTATAAGACACTGATGAAAAACATCAAAGATGACACAAACAGATGGAGAAATATACCATGTTCTTGGATTGGAAGAATCAATATTGTGAAAATGACTATACTACCCAAAGTAATCTACATATTCAATGCAATCCCTATCAAATTACCAAGGGCATTTTTTATGGAACTAGAACAAAAAAACTTAAAATTTGTATGGAGACACAAAAGACCCCAAATCGCCAAAGCAGTCTTGAGGGAAAAAACAGAGCTGGAGGAATCAGACTCCCTGACTTCAGATTATACTACAAAGCTGCAGTAATCAAGACAATATGGTACTGGCACAAAAACAGAAATATAGATCCATGGAACAGGATAGAAAGCCCAGAGAAAAACCCACACACCTATGGTCAACTAATCTATGACAAAGGAGGCAAGGATATACAATGGAGAAAAGACAGTCTCTTCAATCACTGGTGCTGGGAAAACTGGACAGCTACATGTAAAAGAATGAGATTAGAACACTCCCTAACACCATACACAACAATAAACTCAAAATGGATTAAAGACCTAAAGACTGTGTAAGAATGGCTACTGTAAAACCGTTAGAGGAAAACATAAGAAGAACACTCTCTGACATAAATCACAGCAAGATCTTTTTGGACCCACCTCCTAGAGTAATGGAAATAAAAACAAAACTAAACAAATGGGACCTAATGAAATGTAAAAGCTTTTGCCCAGCAAAGGAAACTATAAACAAGACAAAAAGACAACCCTCAGAATGAGAGAAAATATTTGCCAATGACTGAAAGGAGAAAGGATTAATCCCCGAAATATATAAACAGCTCATGCAGCTCAATATTAAAAAAACAAACAACCCAATCCAAAAATGGGCAGAAGACCTAAATAGACATCTCTCCAGAGAAGACCTACAGATGGCCAAGGGGCACATGAAAAGCTGCTCAACATCACTAATTATTAGAGAAATGCAAATCAAAACTACAATGAGGTATCACCTCACACCAATTAGAATGGGCATCATCAGAAAATCTACAAACAACAAATGCTGGAGAGGGTGTGGAGAAAAGGGAACTCTCTTGCACTGTTGGTGGGAATGTAAACTGATACAGCCACTATGGAGAACAGTATGGAGGTTCCTTAAGAAACTAAAAATAGAGCTACCATATGGCCCTGCAATCCCAGTACTGGGCATATACTCAGAGAAAACCATAATTCAAAAAGACACATGCACCCCAATACTCATTGCAACACTATTTACAATAGCCAGGTCATGGAAGCAACCTATGTGTCCATCGACAGACGAATGGATAAAGAAGATGTGGTACATATATACAATGGAATATTACTAAGCCATAAAAAAGAATGAAATTGGGTCATAGGTAGAGACGTGGATGGACGAGAGTGGGGGGTGGTGGTGGTGGGATGAACTGGGAGATTGGGATTGACATATATAGACTAATAGGTATAAAATAGATAACTAATAAGAACCTGCTGTACAAAAAATTAAAAACAAATACTTCGAGTAGAGTAGAGCCAGGACTAAAGCCCAGTGCTATTTTCAATCCACCACACATACTCATATCTATATATTTAGTCTTACATATTGGGTTCTTTCCTACCAAATCCTCTGAAATCTGAAATGTTGGTTCCTTAAATGTATTCTTCAACAAAAGCAGAAATAACTTGAGTTAGTATGTTTGTCTAGTAGGCCCTCCACTTATCTAGTAAGAAGAATGGGCAAAATTGAATTGAATTGAAATAATCAAGAGTTATAAACTGTGAGTAACTATGCCAGCTGAGACAGCTGCGTCATCATTTGGTCCTTTGTTCTTAGTACGATGGGGTGCAAGACAGAAAGTCATTGCAAGTAACCCAATGAATTTGCAAATGGAAAAAGACACATGGGTAGATTTCTTATGCTTATAGGAAGCAAATCAGGATGAGATGATTTCATTTGATACTTCTCTTTTGTATTTCTTAATCCCCCTTAAAAATTTATCAACAGCACACATTTTAATGTATCCATTTCTTTCCTCAGAATTCTTTGGAGAAGGAGAGAGTGAAGTTCCATTTATTTTAGCGTATAAAACATGGGAGAATTTGAGGAGATACATTTAACAACCCATTTCTCACATTTTGTTCAAAACGTTATATGATTGTATATCTCGGCCAAATTCTTACTGAAATACTAAAGAAGGCATAAAATAAGGAGAAGTAAAATTAAACAATTCTAAGAAAATTCAGGGCAATTCATAATTACTCCAAGGTCAGTGAATCTGGGTGAAGAAACCCAACTAGTGACTTATACATGCTTCTCCCCTGAAATAGAGCAGCTCGAATTGCTTGATAGTAAAGAGGAAGTAGCTTTTGATCTGTGTTTTGGTAAACACTAATTCTAGAGGGAAGAAAATGCAGGCCCATGTAAAGCCACTGAAGAGCAAAAGACAGGAAAGTTAATAATAAAGACTTGGAAAAATATCATGCTACTGAAAATTATCTACTACAGTCTCCTAATACTTTTTTTTTTTTTGTGGTACACGGGCCTCTCACTGTTGTGGCCTCTCCCGTTGCGGAGCACAGGCTCCGGACGCGCAGGCTCAGTGGCCATGGCTCACGGGCCTAGCCACTCCACTGCATGTGGGATCTTCCCGGACCGGGGCACAAACCCATGTCCCCTGCATCGGCAGGCGGACTCTCAACCACTGCGCCACCAGGGAAACCCCCTACTAATACATTTTTAAGAAACAATTTGGCAACTTTTATAGACGACAGGAAAACATGGCACACTCTCTCTTTCTCTGTCTCTCTGTGTCTGTCTCTGTCTCTCTCTCTCTCTCTCTCTCTCTCTCTCTCTCTCTCTCTCTATATATATATATATATATATATATATATATATATATATGTATATATATGCATGCCAGCACAAATGAATTTGAAAATTAATGAAAAGTATATTTGATTCACAATCATAACAAAACTATATAATACCTACAAATAAACAAGACAAGAACGTGCAGGATATATGTGAGGTGAAGTACAAAAGTCTTCTAGGGAACATAAAAGACATCTTGAAAAATTAGAGACGTGTACCATGGTCCTGGATGGCAAGACTCAATATTGTATGTCTGCCTGATCTCTTTCAAATTAGTTTGTAGGTTTCAGGAAGTAGACAATTTTGAATTTGATTTGGCAGTGTAAAAGGCCAAGACTTATATATAATTCTTAAAGCAAAGTAATAAGGATTAGGGAATTCAACTAGATATTAAAGCCCACTTCTTTTTTTTTTAATGGTACGTGGGCCTCTCACTGTTGTTGTGGCCTCTCCTGTTGCGGAGCACAGGCTCCGGATGCACAGGCTCTGTGGCCATGGCTCATGGGCCCAGCCGCTCCACGGCATGTGGGATCTTCCCCGACCGGTGCACGAACCTGTGTCCCCTGCATCGGCAGGCGGATTCTCAACCACTGCACCACCAGGGAAGCCCAAAGCCCACTTTTAATAGACAATATTTAAACTGTGATACTAGTGCAAATTGAAGAGACATTTCAACACCAGTGACCATAACATAACTTTTTGCCTTTCAAACTGATAAAGATTTTGTAAAGTATAATATTTAATGCTGGCACATGTTGGGTAAGATGGCTGTCTCACATATGGCACACACAATATATGATACACTCTTTCTGGAGTTTAGTTTGACAAAGTATATTATAAGCCTTACAAATACACATATGATCAGATCCAGGATTTCCAATTCTATAACATGTCCTAAGGAAATTACCAAAGAGAAAACCAAAGATTTATGTATAAAGTCATTTATGTGAACTTTATACATAACAACTAAACAATAAAATAATCTAAATGTCTAACAATAATGTATTATTAAATAAGGTTACTTCATAGAATCTATTATGTGGACTCCATAATAAATATTAATTGAATACATGAATCAGTATCAACTCAATAAAAGTCATGTTGTAGGAAAATACTTAATGGAATGGGAAAATACTGATTAAATAATACAAAATGAAGAGATAATTATATTAAAATATAATACTACTGTACTACATACATAACATTGTATATATTCACAAGAAAAAAATATCTGGAAAAATACACAAAAATTTTGCATAGTGTATTATCTTTCATAGTAAATTATTTTTCTCTTCTTTATATTTTCTATATTTTAAAAAGTGTATATAATTAATATGCATTATTTTCATATAAGTAAAAATAATAAACATTTAAAAATTATTCATTCTCTCATATCAAGGAATTCTTTCCCCAGGTTCTGTTCCATTATTCTGAAACTAATATATTTTAGTTTTAATCAGCTTCCTATCATCGTTTATTTTGGTTTATAAATAAGGTGACTGCAACTTGTGGTTAGTCCTAATTTATGGGTACATACCTGGTGTAATTATCAGTAACCCCATTTCACTTCCTGAAGCATCCCAGCTTGCACAATGATGTATATAGTTGGTCATCCTATTTATAATAGTACTCTTGTTATCAGCACTACTAGCTACACCTCACTTAGGTTCAACATCAGTTCACTTTTTCTTTTTTTTTTTTTTTTTGCCGTGTACTGCGGCATGCGGGATCTTAGTTCCCCCACCAGGGATCAAACCTGTACTTCCTGCAGTGGAAGTACGGAGCCTAAGCCCTGGGACCACCAGGGAAGTCCCCAGTTCAGTATTTTAAGGGTGGTGTTTCTCCAACATGGTTTACTATTGTACAAACAATTAGACAGCATATAAAAATACTGCTTTAGCATTCAAACTGAGTTTTGTCTGCTATGAAATATATGATGTACCACTTCTGAAAGCAATTGTAAATCTATTATTGAGAGGCAGACAGGGGTACAAATTCAATAGAAGACTGTGATAGTGTTCAAGAAGAGAACAAGGACAAGAGAAACATTCCAGATTTTCCCAGTTATAGTAAAGGATAACTGGATCCAGGGTAAAGTAAGGTCTAACTTATATAAAAGTAAATGCAATCTCATGACTATAAATGCTTTCCTGAGGCCCTGTGGACCATGTTAACCTGCCTTCATTGTCCCCTGAGGTGAACAGAAGTGATAAAGTAAAAAATCTCTTTGCAAGGTAGTAATTGTTCCCATTCCAGCGTGGTAACCAAAAAGAAATCTATTTTTCAATTGTATCCTATTACATATTTTTTTTCTTTTTCACCTTCACTCTAACCTCGATGCACTGCTGCCTCTGTTATATCTTAAATGCAGCAAACTACTATTTTCTCTGATTTCAGCTTTCACTGCCACTTTAATTCAGCTTTCAGTGTGCCATCGCTATCCTTGGGAGTTTCGCTAATGGATGATTAAGAAGAATAAAAGCCTAATCATAAAATTACTCTTTCTCCCAAACCTCTTCATTGTCCCTTTGCTACACAACATTGGTTACCCTGCTGCTAATTAATAAACAACAAAAAGAAGGCTCTTTTATAAGAACGAAATTACAGGACATCTTTCAAAACAGTACCTGCAATGACTCAGACATCAGGTTAATAAAACTAATTTTTCCCATGGGTTTCATATAACTTAGCGTAATTATTTTCTTCCATCATTTTCATTTACATGGCAAGAAACAACTCAAAATGTTCAAGGTTGGTAGCTAATGGAGTACATTGAGTGAGTGACTATGATGTAATTATGAGAGCACCCCAGAGTATTCTATTATTTAGCGAACAAAAGTAGAACATGCAGCACCCCACATAATTACTGGTCCATCTTCACTAAAGGGCCTTAGCTTCAGTCCCGTTGTTTTCTGTCAGTTCAGACTTATGATCTGCAAAATTGAAAGTCAGTTACTGAATTTCAATGTGCTGGCTTCCTGTTACTCCCACCTCAGAGTTGGTTGTCCTAGGAAGAAGGAAAGTGTGTTTTGTAATTCTTGTGTTTCTCTTTCGAATCTCTTCAAAGACTTGAGAGAAGAACACATATCAGTACAGAAAAAAGTTTCCAAACACATCTATTCTCACAAATGCTTGTTTTGTACGCTAATTAAGTTAAACATATAGGTATCGCTATTGACTGAATGTTTGTGTCCTATCCTCCCCAACCCAAATCCTCTAATCCCAATGTGATGGTATTTGGAGGTAGGGCCTTAGGGAAGTAATTATGAGAGCAGAATTGAATGGGATTAGTGCCTTTTAAAGAAGAGGCTAGAGACCAAGCTTCCTTTATTTCCCCTATGTAAAGATACACAGAGAAGTCTGCAACCCAGAATAGGGCCCTTACCAGAACTTGACCATGTTGGCACTCTGATCTTGTACTTCCAGCCTCCAAAACTGTGGGAAATAAATTTCTGTTGTTTGTAAGCCACCCAGTCTATGGTATTTTATTATATCAGCCCAAGCTTACTAAAACGGTATTTTAAAAGAAGATAACTCCAGCTTTCCATGCCCTGGTTACTCCTCATTACCTTCCAAATTGAGCACAAATTCCACAACCTGAAATTCAAGGAACTTTTACAAGAAAATTTCAACTGCATATTTCTGGTTTATCACCACTACCCACTTAAACGCTACAGTTCAATCAAATAAAAACCATCTGGAGAATTTCTCATTTCTGTGATGACAGACTAGACCCTACCAGACAAAGTCTCCTGCAGAAAATATTTATAAAATCTGGACCTAATATAGCAAGCAACTACCTGGAGGTACTGGAGTGTCACAGAAGCAGACAGATTCTGGTAAGGAGTATATCTTCAGAAGAAGGGAGGTGGGTAGTTGTATGAAGTAAGTTCCAGCTTTTGTGAATTTTATCCCAAGAATAAGTGCAGCTGCTTATGTGGTGTGTAAGGTGGTAGAGGCACTAGTGAAAAAACCATAGTCTTTCTGGCCAAAGAATCCAGGAAATTGAAGGCATGGAAACCATGGCTGCTGATTAGAATGAGAGAATCTAAGGGAAGAGCCAGAGTGAGGATACCCAAATTCTGTCTAACCACGTTTCTTACTGACCCCTGAAGCAAGCATGCATGGCATAGAATAAAAGCTGCTTAAGCAAAGACAAAAGATTGATGTGAAACCAGATTTGCTACTCAAAAAAAAGTGTTTGATGTTCAATCCAGCCAAGATAATTACATGATAAAACGAAAGAAGAAATATTCATCATAGAAAATTAGTGGAATACAAAATCTCCACAATTTAGTATTGTGATGTTCACAATAAAATTCAAATTGATGTGCATTTAAAAAAACCAGGGCTTCCCTGGTGGCACAGTGGTTGAGAGTCCGCCTGCCGATGCAGGGGACACGGGTTCGTGCCCCGGTCCAGGAAGATCCCACATGCCGCGGAGCGGCTAGGCCCGTGAGCCATGGCCGCTGAGCCTGCGCGTCCGGAGCCAGTGCTCTGCAATGGGAGAGGCCACAACAGTGAGAGGCCCACGTACGGCAAAAAAAAAAAAAAATCCGTGAGCCATGGCCGCTGAGCCTGCGAGGCCGGAGCCTGTGCCCCGCAACGGGAGAGGCCACAACGGTGAGAGGCCCGCGTACCACAAAAAAAAAAAAAAAAAAAAAAAAAAGCAAGAAAATGAAACACATTATCAAGAGAAAAGAAAATAAATCAAACAAGATTTATTCCAAGATGACTTAGACTTTGGTAGTAGCAGACATGGATTTTAAAATAAGCCATTATAAAAATCCATAATTGAGTAAGACAAAATATGTTTGTAATAAATGAAAACTCAGGATACCTCAGCAGAGATATAGAAATTATAAAAAGGAACCAAATAGAAATTCCAGAACTGGAAAATATAGTATCTGAAATTTAAAAAATGCCCTATGTGAATTTGACAGCTAAATGGAGATGGGAGAGAAGAATACATGAACTGTAAAATAAAGCAATAGAAATTAATCAATGTGGATAAAGAGAAACAAAAGATTAGAAAATAAATAAAATGTCAGTTAACTAAAGGATAATACCAGACTTTCCAATATATGTGTAATTGGCACTCCAGAACAAAGGAGAGAGAATGGGACAGAAAAATTACTTGAGAAAATGATGGCTGAAAACAATTCAGGCTATAACATTCACCAATATCAACAGTTACGTTAAATATTAATAGGCAAAATACCCCAATTAAAAGAGAAGTTGGCAGAATAGGCTTTTTTAAAAGACACATTTATATTGTCTAAAAGAGACACACTTTACATCTAAAGACAAATACAGAATGAAAGTAAATGAATGCAGAAAGATACATTATGTAAAGAATAAGTAGGATGGAGTAGATATATTAATGTCAGATAAAATAGATTTCAACATAAAAAGTATTACCAAAAATGAAGAAGGGGGGAGTTGAGGAAGATGGCGGAAGAGTAAGATGCGGAGATCTCCTTCCTCCCCACAGATAGATCAGAAATGCATCTACACGTGGAACTGCTCCTATAGAACACCCACTGAATGCTGGCAGAGGACCTCAGACCTCCCAAAAGGCAAGAACCTCCCCACGTACCTCGGTAGGGCAAAAGAAAAAAAGAAAAACACAGACAAAAGAATAGGGACGGGACCTGCACCAGTGAGAGGGAGCCGTGAAGGAGGAAAGGTTTCCACACACTAGGAAGCCCCTTCGCGGGCGGAGACTGCGGTTGCCGGAGGGGGGAAGCTTCGAGCCACGGACGAGAGCACAGCAACAGGGGTGCGGAGGGCAAAGCGGAGAGATTCCCGCACAGGGGATCAGTGCCAACTGGCACTCACCAGCCCGAGAGTCTTGTCTGCTCACCCACCGGCGTGGGCGGGGGCTGGGAGCTGAGGCTCGGGCTTCGGTCGGCTCGCAGGGAGAGGGCTGGGGTTGGTGGCGTGAACACAGCCTGAAGGGGCTAGTGCATCACGGCTAGCCGGGAGGGAGTCCGGGAAAAAGTCTGGAGCTGCCGAAGAGGCAAGAGACTTTTTCTTCCCTCTTTGTTTCCGGGTGCGCGAGGAGAGGGGATTCAGAGCGCCGCTTAAAGGA
>NC_041234.1:110985601-110987079 GCF_002837175.3 Physeter macrocephalus
CACCAAGAAGCCTGTGTGCGAGCACAGGTCACTCTCCACACCTCCCCTCCCGGGAGCCTGTGCAGCCCGCCACTGCCGGGGTCCCGTGATCCAGGGACAACTTCCCCGGGAGAACGCACGGTGCGCCTCAGGCTGGTGCAACGTCATGCTGGCCTCTGCCGCCGCAGGCTGGCCTCACATCCATACCCCTCCCTCCCCCTGGCCTGAGTGAGCCAGAGCCCCCGAAGCAGCTGCTCCTTTAACCCCGTACTGTCTGTGTGGGGAACAGACGCCCTCAGGCGACCTACACACAGAGATGGGGCCAAATCCAAAGCTGAACCCCAGGAGCTTTGCGAACAAAGAAGAGAAAGGGAAATTTCTCCCAGCAGCCTCAGGAGCAGTGAATTAAATCTCCACAATCAACTTGATGTACCATGCATCTGTGGAATACCTGAATAGACAACGAATCATCCCAAATTGGGGAGGTGGACTTTGAGAGCACGATATATTCTTTTTTCCCCTTTTCCTCTTTTTGTGAGTGTGTATGTGTATGCTTCTTTGTGAGATTTTGTCTGTATGGCTTTGCTTTCACCATTTGTCCTAGGGTTCTGTCCATCCTTTTTTGTTTGTTTGTTTGTTTTTTTGTTACTTTAAAAAAAACTTTTTTCTTAATAATTATTTTTTAATAACTTTATTTTATCCTTATTTAATTTTATCCCCTTCCTTCCTTCCTTCCTTCCTCCCTTCCTTCCTCCCTCCTTCCCTCCCTCCCTCCCTCCCTTCCTCCCTCCCTTCCTTCCTTCCACTTTTTCTCCCTTGTATTCTGAGCCGTGTGGATGAAAGGCTCTTGGTGCTCCAGCCAGGAGTCAGTGCTGTGCCTCTGAGGTGGGAGAGCCAACTTCAGGACATTGATCCACCAGAGACCTCCCAACTCCACATAATATCAAACGATGAAAGTCTCCCAAAGATCTCCATATGAACACCAACACCCAGCTTCCCTCAACGAGTAGCAAGCTACAGTGCTGGACACCCTATGCCAAGCAACTAGCAAGACAGGAACACAACGACACCTATTAACAGAGAGGCTGCCTAAAATCATGATAAACCCACAGACACCCCAAAACACACCACCAGACGTGGACCTGCCCACCAGAAAGACAAGATCCAGCCTCATCCACCAGAACACAGGCACTAGTCCCTTCCACCAGGGAGCCTACACAACCTACTGAACCAACTTTAGCCACTGGGGACAGACACCAAAAACAACTGGAACTACGAACCTGCAGGCTGCAAAAAGGAGACCCCAAACACAGTAAGATAAGCAAAATGAGAAGACAGAAAAACACACAGCAGATGAAGGAGCAAGGTAAAAACCCACCAGACCAAACAAATGAAGAGGAAATAGGCAGTTGACCTGAGAAAGAATTCAGAATAATGATAGTAAAGATGATCCAAAATCTTGGAAATAGAATAGAGAAAATGCAAGAAACATTTAACAA
>NC_041234.1:110987213-111016165 GCF_002837175.3 Physeter macrocephalus
CCATACAGGCTAAATCCAAGGAGAAACACGCCAAGACACATATTAATCAAACTATCAAAAATTAAATACAAAGAAAACATATTAAAAGCAGCAAGGGAAAAACAACAAATAACACACAAGGGAATCCCCATAAGGTTAACAGCTGATCTTTCAGCAGAAACTCTGCAAGCCAGATGGGAGGGGCAGGACATATTTAAAGTAATAAAGGAGAAAAACCTACAACCAAGATTACTCTACCCAGCAAGGATCTCATTCAGATTTCATGGAGAAATTAAAACCTTTACAGACAAGCAAAAGCTGAGAGAGTTCAGCACCACAAAACCAGCTTTACAACAAATGTTGTAAAGACACTATTCCTAAAAGAATGATAATGAAAATATATCGCATTAACCTTTGTGGGGTAGTGCTAAAGCAGTGATTAGAGGAAATACCAGAGCTTTAAACAATTATATTAGAAAATTAGGAAGATCTGATATCAGTGATTTCAGCTCCCATCTGAAAAAATTAGGAAGAAGAAATTAAATCCAAAGTAAAAAGATGAAATCATAGAAACATGGGCAAAACTGATAAAATATTAACTGAACAAACAATAGAGAAAAAAATCAATGATGCCAAAAGATTTTTCTTTTTAATATCCATCAAATTGGTAAGATTCTAACTAGACTGAAAAAAGTGAAAAAGAGAGAAAACACAAATTACCAATATCAGGAACAAAAGAGTGGCCATCACTGCAAATTCTACAAAATTAAAGAGATAACAGGAAACACTGTGAATAATTTTAGGGCAATAAATTTGATAAACTGGATAAAATGGAAAAATTTGTTTACATTTTTTTATTGTGGTAAAATGCACAAAACACAAAATGTACTATTTTAATGATTTTTAATTGTACAGTTTAGTGGCTCCAGTCCTTGGCATCCACTGTTCTACTTTCTTTTTTAAAAATTTCCTCTTTTCCACCACCCCCAACTTCTGGTAACCACCACTCTACTCTCTATTACTATGAGATCAGCTTTTATTATTATTTTTTTTAGATTTCACATAAAAGTGAGATCAGATTATGCAATATTTGTCTTTCTGTGTCTAGCTTATTTCACTTAGCATAATGTTCTCCAGGTTCATCCATGTTATTGCAAATGGCAGGATTTCCTTCTTTGCTATGACTAAATAATGTTCCGTTGTATATCTATACCACATTTTCTTTATCCATTCATCTCTGTACAGACACTTAAGTTGTTTCCATGGTTGGCTATTGAGAATAATGCTGCAGTGAACATGGGAGTGCACATATCTTTTCGAGATAGTGATTTTATTTCTTTTGGATATATACCCAGAAGTAGGACTGCTGGGTTCAATGCTAGCTCCATTTTACATTTTTTGAGGAACCTCCATATTATTTTCTATAATGGCTGTACCAATTTACTTCCCATCAACAGTGTAGGAGGGTTCCCTTTTTTCCACATACTTGACAACACTTGTTATCTTCTGACTTTTTGATAATAACCACCCTAACAGGTGTGAAGTTATAACTTATTGCAGTGTTGATTTACATTCCCCTGATAACTAGTGATATTGAGCATCTTTTCATCTGTTGGCCATTTGTATATCTTCTTTGGAAAAATGACTATTCAGGTCCTTTATACGTTTTAAAATCAGATTATTTTTTTTTGTTTTTTCTTTTTTACTATTGAGTTAGATGTCTTCCTTATGTATTTTGGTTATTAACCCCTTATCAGAATTATGGTTTTTAAATATTTTCTCCCATTCCATAGGTTGCTTTTAATTTTGTTGATTATTTCCTCTGCTGTACAGAAACTTTTTATTTTGATGTAGTTCCACTTGTCTCTTTTTGCTTTTGTTGCCTGAGCTTTTGGTGACAGGTCCTAAAAATCATTGCAAGATCACTGTCAAGGAGTTTTTCTCCTATGTTTTCTTCTAGTAGTTTTACATGTTTGGGTCATATGCTTAAATCTCCAATGCATTTTGAGGTTATTTTTGTACATGGTATGAGATAAAGGCCCAAATTCATTCTTCTGCAAGTGAATATGTAGTTTTTCCAACACCATTTATTGAAGAGACATTCTTTTTCCATTGTGTATTCTTGGCACCATTGTTGAAGACCAGTTGGCCATAAATATGTGGATTTATTTCTGGAGTCTCTATTCTGTTCCATTGATCTATATGTCTGTTTTTATTCCAGTACCATACTGGCTTGATTACTATAACTTTGTTGTATATTTTAAAATCAAGCAGTCTGATGCCTCCAGCTTTATTCATTTTGCTCGAGATCATTTAGGCTATTTTGGGTTTTTGTAGTTCCATATACATTTTAGAATTTTTTTCTATTTCTGTGGAAAATACCATTGGAATTTTGATAAAGATTGCATTGAATCTATAGATGGCTTTGGTATATATGAATATTTTAATAATACAGAGTTCTCCAATCAATTAACATGGTTATCTTTCCATTTATTTGTATCTTCTTCAATTTCTTTCATCAGTGTTTTACAGTTCTAAGTGTACAGATTTTTCACTTTCTTGGTTAAATTTATTCCTAATATTAATTTCTTCTTTGGGTAGTTAATTGTTAGTGTATAGAAGTACAACTGAGTTTTGAATGTAACTTTATTGAATTCTTTTATTCTAACAGATTTTTGGTGGAGTTTTTAGTGTTTTCTATATATAAAATTATGTCATCAGCAAACAGAGACGATTTTACTTCTTAGAGACCACAGACAGGTCAGAATGCACAACCACAATCCATTGAGGAAAAAGTTTACATTGTGTCCTTTGGCTCTAGCTATATATGCTCTAAATCAGCCTTCA
The DNA here is from genome assembly GCF_002837175.3 of Physeter macrocephalus. NCBI lineage: Eukaryota > Metazoa > Chordata > Mammalia > Artiodactyla > Physeteridae > Physeter > Physeter macrocephalus. Next base: position 110,990,040 of record NC_041234.1, read on the forward strand.
ATATATGGTATTTTTTCCCCCATAGCCATGATTCATGGGTCCAGAAATCAAGGAGTGGAAATGGGAGCAGCAACATTCACTATTATACCTAATGACCCACTAGGATAATTTTGTTCCTCTGTCCTAGAGGTCTTAATTCCAAAGGGAGGAATTCTTCTACCAGAAGACATGTCAATGATTCCAGTGAACTGGAAATTAAGACTGTTATGGGGACACTTTGGGCGTTTCATGCCTCTCAGTCAACAGGTAAAGAAGGGAGTTACTGTGTTGGCTGGAAGGATTGATCCTGACTACCGGGGGAAATTACACTAGTACTCCACAATGGAGGTAAGGAAGAGTATGTATAATACAGCAGATTCCTTAGGGTATCTCTTAGTATTCCCATACCCTGTGATTAAGGTCAGTGGAAACATACAACCCCATCTTGGCAGGACTATAAGACACTCTTCAGTAATGAAGGTTTGTGTCACCCTACCAGGTAAAGAACCATGACCAGCTGAGGTGCTTACTGAAGGCAAAGGGAATACAGAGTGGGTAGTGAAAGAAGGTAGTTAAAAATACCAGCTAGATCATGTGACCAGTTACACAAATGATTACTGTAATTGTCATGAGGATTTCCTTCTTATTTTGTTATGAATATGTGGGTGTATATTAAGCAAATATCTTTTTCTTTCCTTTCTTATTCCCTTATTATGTAACATAAGAAGGTTTGACTTTACATCATGTATTGAAGTATTGACTTTATATCATATATTTAAGTATTGTTAATCTTACCACATAGTATCTAAATTATTGGGTATTAAGGAGAAGAGCAAGCATTACTCAAGGACCTTACCTCCTCTTCTGGGTAAGGGGTTATTATATATTCAGTTGTATGCAGGATAGCTGTATTTTGTTCAGTGGAATTGCGATCTTGTTATTGTGTTTATTTGGAGATTAAGTATGGGTTAAGGAGATGCATATGAGTGCCAAATTGAAAAGGTATAGAACTGCAATGGTTAATTTTGTATGTCGACTAGGCCACGGGATGCCCAGATATTTTGTCAGACGTTATTCTGGGTGTGACTATGAGGGTGTTTTTAGATGAGATTTATATTCCAGTTAGTAAACTGAGTAAAGCAGATTGCCCTCCCTAATGTCAGTGGCCCTCAAACAAGCACTGGAAAGCCTAAATAGAACAAAAAAGCTGACCATCCCATGAGTAAGAAGGAACACCCCCTGCCTGACTGGTTGAGCTGTGACATCAGTATTTTCCTGACCTCAGACTTAGACAGAAACATCAGCTCTTCTTGGGTCTTGAGCCTATAGGTTCTCAGACTGTAGCTTAAACCAATACCTCTCCTGATTCTCAGGCTTTTGGACTCTGATTAGAATCATACCATTGGGTTTCCTGTGTCTTCAGTTTGCTGAATATGGGATTTTCAGTCTCCATAATCATGTGAAACAATTCCTTATTATGTTGCTAGCTAGCTAGCTATCTCTTGTTGGTTCTGTTTCTCTGGAGAACCTTGATTGATATAAAAAGGGATACTGCATCTGATTTCTAATTTCTGAATCTGATTCAACTGATTTCTCATTTATTGAGGCCAGGGAACAGTGGTATGGCATATTTAAAGTTCTGAAAGAAAAAACTGTCTTTGAAAAATTCTATCCCTCAAATCAATCCTTCAAAAATGAAGAAGAAATTAAGACATCCCCAGGTAAACAAAAACTGAGGGAGCTCATTTCTAGTAGAACTGTAATACAAACAAAAAAATGCTGAAGAAATTTCCTCAGGCTGAAATTAATGGAGACTAGACAGTAACTTGAAGCCATATGAAGAAACCACACTAGTACAGGTAAATATAATAAGCCAGTATTATTGAATTTTTGGTTTGTAATTCCTCTGTTCATTTCCTATATGATTTAAAGACAAACGTATGGGAGTGGTGTCAGCACTTTGTCTCTCCCCTTCAATCTGCAACTAGTAAAACATTCATAGCTCAACACAGGTTTTTCTGTCAAACACACCAGGATGCCAGAGAGATCCACACATCTATACATCTGGAGGCAGGTGTATTGGAACACATAGAGTAGGAGGAACTGGGAAACAGCAGTGCCTGAGATTCCAGCCCCTGGCCATAGCAGCTAATCCTACCAGAGGATCCAGTAATAGCAGTGGAGATGGTGCACATGTCTCTGGACTCCATGCTGCAGCAACATCTGTCGCCAGAGGAAACTGGGCAGGAATGGCAGCAGAACCCAAGACCCTGGCACCTCCAGCTATGGCACCTATGACTCTGGTCTCCCCACCCTTAAATGAAACTTTAGACCAGATAGACTTAATATATATAGAGAGAACATTCTATTCAAAAGCAGCATAGTACACATTCTTCTCAAACGCACATGGAACATTCTCAAGAACAGACTATATACTGGGACACAAAACAAGTCTCAATAAATTTAAGAAGATTTGAAATCATATCAAGCATCTTTTCTGACCACAATGGTATGAAACTAGAAATGAATCACAAGAAGAAACCTGTAAAAGAAATAAATATGTGGAGACAAGGTTCAAATAAATAAAATCAGAAATGAAAGAGAAGTTACAATGATACCACAGAAATACAAAGGATTATAAGAGACTACTATAAACAGCTATATGCCAACAAATTTGACAACCTAGAAGAAATGGATGAATTCTGAGAATCATACAACCTTCCAAGACTGAATCATGAATAAATAGCAAATATGTTCATCTTTATAAAAATGGTCTTTACTAGTAACTCCTAAAGTCTATAAACTTTGGCCTAGGCAACTAAAACACAAAGTAATTAGGTGGCATAATACATTTATTGATTTCCTGAGATGAAAGTTATATTTTTCCCAGTTTAAAATGAGAGAAAATTAAGGTTCTGTGTATTTCTGAAATACAGCAAAATCTGTAAATAAATTAGATATTTGCCTCTTAAGACTTTTACAAATTATAATTTTCAAGTTCTGAAGTTATGAACACAAAGTTTATGACTCATGATGGTCATTATTAATATATGTGAGGTTATTCACTACTAACTCTGGAGGGTTTGGACAACATTGAGTATACATCTTTAAATTTTTCAGTTTCCTGGAAACATTGTTGAAGTATTTGAGTACCAACAATATGCCAAGCATTACAGTGTGCTGGGTGCTGGAGATATACCACTGATCAAAAAGAGACATTAATTAAATTGTACCCAAAGATGTATTATTACAGCAGTGATGAATGCTCTGAAGGAATAGTAAAAGTGTTAGGGAGGATATGAACTAACCAGGGAGGTCTAACTAGGCTCTCTTGGTAAAATGATCAATAAGATCAGAACTCAAAAATGAGTAGGAAACTCAGAGTACAGAACAATTTGTAACTAACAGTTAAGGTGGAACATTAGATTACATAGGTAGGCCTATGACTTAGAGAGTAGTAGAAACATATCAAAACCATAAATAAGAGCCAATTCAAACTTCCAGATATGAGAAAAACAAATGAAAAAAAATCACACACTGGATGGCATTATTAATGGATTAAAAACTGCAGAAACAAAGATCAGTAAACTAGAAGGCATAGCAATAGAAACTAAACAATCCCAAACGAAAGCACAGAAAAGGAAAAAAACAAGCTGGAAAAAATGAAGAAACATATGAGTTGGGGACAATATCAAGTTTTATATGCTTCTTTGGAGTTCCCTAAAAGAAAAAGAAACAGGAATAAACATTAAAAATATTTGAAACGGATGATCAATCTTGGTTACATATTTTTACTCTTTGCCTCTGGCTGAAAAATATGGTTTTGAAGTAATGAACTGGTTTATTCATGTGGAGACTGACTTGACATGAATTTCTTTTTTTTTTTTTTTTTTTTTTTTTTGTGGTACGCGGGCCTCTCACTGTTGTGGCCTCTCCCGTTGCGGAGCACAGGCTCCGGACGCACAGGCTCAGCGGCCATGGCTCACGGGCCCAGCCGCTCCGCGGCATGTGGGATCCTCCCAGACCAGGGCACGAACCCGTGTCCCCTGCATCGGCAGGCGGACGCGCAACCACTGCGCCATCAGGGAAGCCCCTTGACATGAATTTCTAAAGGGCAGTTACAGATAGCTTGAGTGTTGGAAACAGTATTAGAAAATGAGTACAGTTTCCCTAAAGACCAACTCTGAAGTAGATAACACATTTAACATTAATATGAGATCTCATTCACTTGTAAAATATCAGTAATATTACTTACATGTGAGGAAAAGAGGGCATGGTCGAAGAGGGAGCATTAAGCAAAGAAGGTAAGCATTTAGGAGTACCTATATTTTTATATGAAGGGTACCTATATCTATAAATTATCTCATTTAACCATCATAATGTTCTCATATGTTAAGGCATGCCTTAAAATTTTAAAATTACAAATGGGGAAATAGAATCAAAGATTTACTCTGAATCACTTATAGTAAAAAGCAGTGTTGGGATTCAAATCCATGTCTGTCTGGCTAAAATATAAAAATAATAAGGAGAAATTTACTGTCCTAAAATTATACCGGCATCAAATCTATGTAGTCAAAGACATTAGGATTTGAGTATTATTCCTCACAATGCTTCATTTTGATGGTTTATCTTCAGTTAGTGACAATTCAGACATAGTAAATCTGAAATTGTTTCAGTCATTTGTAACAAAATAAAGAACCTAAGGATGCATTTGCTCTAGGAGTATATCCAGAATGTTTTTCATGTAACCTTTTTTCTTAAACAAAGATCCTCTTTTCTACCTCTGTTAACAAGAAGAGACTGAGGATCGAACAAGAGAAGAGGCTTTCATGAAAACTGATGGGGAAAAAAAAGACAGAACAGTGGCACAAATTGACTTTTAAATATGTCATGATAGAGGAGATCTTTTCATTTCTAAGAAAACAATACAAGCAGCCTGTTAGCCATGATTTCAGCATGTTTTGTAAATTAATTTGGCTTCCCAATTATTCTTTCATTTAAGGAAACAAAATGAAGATAATGCTATTTGCTGCCACTTCAAATTTTAAATCAGTAACCAAAATTAGCAGCATATCTTTTGTGAATTTCATCCACTAGTCATTATTATTTCTCCACATAACCTAATGTTTTCCAACATCATCTCTGTTCAAGGTCATTGAGTTTCATGATTATATATTCAGAATTGATGCTGTTGTACTAAACGCTATTCTATTATTTTACAAATTAATTCAAATATAGTCTAGGTTTACAATCAAGTTCACCTTCACATTCCAATTTGTTTTGAAAATTATTTAGTCAACAAGATATTTTATTGTAATCCACCAACAGTGATATGGGTAATAATTGACCAATTAAAATACCAATTCAGGAGCCCCTGGAGGAAACTGAACTCTATCTGAACCTGATGGCAGAAGGCACTTGAGCTACCATTGCAATCTACCTTGCATCTCCAAACAGAAGAGAAAACTATAATCACTGTTTATAGCAATAACCTTTAACAAGATACAGAGCCAGCAAGAGGATGGGAGTAGGCCATGGAGATGCGATGATTTCAGGGTACCTCCCAACACCATCCACAAACACTTCTATTAACCAGTTACTAAGTTCTGCTATTAGAGAATTTCTCCTTTAGTATAAGACTTCGGAGCCTTTTAAAATACTAATCCTTCTGAAAGAAGTCATGCTTTGTGATTTTTAAAAAACTATAATTTGGTATTTTAATGTACTTCTTTTTCATGAAGATATTCCCTGACAACTAAAACTAACAACTCATTCCTCTGCTATGCACAGCACTAATTTTTTCCAGCTTTACTGAGATATAACTGATGGGATGTATAACACTGTGTAAGTTTAAGGTGTATAAGGTGATGATCTGATATATGTTTATATTGGAAAATGATTACCAAATTAAGATTAGTTAACACATCCATCACCTCACATACTTTCCAGTTTTTGTGTGTGGTGAAAACATTTAAGGTCTATTCTCTTTAAGCTTATTCATCCTGATAGAGTTAATTATATATTACCCTGAAGAAAGGACTAGATAGAAAAAGAGAAGTGAAAAACTGTAAGCACGTTGAGATCCAAATAAAGGAGACAAGGTCCAAAAAGTAAATGGGAGACCAGAGATGCCAGAAACAAGCCTAATTTTTACTTCCAAAAAAGCCTTTTCTCAAAAGAAGAATCAACAAGTCATAGAGTGAATTTCATTTGGGGCCAAGTCTAGTGCTATGTATTTGCCTTGAGGATGAGGAAGGGGAAGAGACCTAACTCACACTGAGCACCTAAAACATGTCAAGTATTGTGACTGGCACTTGATGGTAAAAAGGTTACCCCTAGAAGCAAAATGGAGAAAGACCAATTAGGAAGCTACTGAAATAGTCCCTGACAAAAACAATAAATCAACAAAGAACAACAATAGCACCAAGAAAACCCGCACAAGAAATGACAATCTTCTAAAGTATAGCAATGGTAGTAAATGACTGATTTCACTTTGATCTAACTTGGTGACTGGTTGGATGTAGAGAGATCAAAAAGGAGGAAATAAGGATGGGTGAAAGGTTTGGTTTGGAAGACTGAGTGAGAAGAGCTGACAAGCTTAACCCTGTGTGAATTTTAAGGGTCAGTGTGTGTTATCTAGGAAGTAGTGAATTCAGAATTGAACAGATTCAGTTTCAGTTACCTGTGTGATAGTCATTTGGAGATACCTGGAAACTAGAAGAGAGATCTTAAATTAAGATATAGTTAAAACTTGGGAAATAGATCATTTGTGAAAAAGAATGAATAAAATGTGGACTGCAGTCCAACCTCTAGGAAACATTTTAAAAAACGAGGCAAAGGAGGGGATTCAGTGAAAGAAATTGAGGAAGAGCATGCAGTGATATAAGAGGAGTAGAGGAAGAGAGTAATATGTAAGCCAGAGGAAGAGCGTTTCAGGAAAGGAATGATATACAGTGACATTTGAGAGAACATTACCAAGAGAGTGATGGGAGAAGAAGCCAGATTTCAATATGATGAGGAGTACATGAAATGAGAAAAATGGAATAATACTTTTTGAATGCTTGGCTGAAAAGGGAAGGGGAAAGGTAGGGTAGTTGCTAGATGGAAGATGTTAGGTCAGAAGAATTTTAAAATTTGTTTTTAGTTTTTTTGTTGTTGTTGAGTGGGAAAACTGGCATTTTAAAAGAAGGAGAAAAGAAAAAAGTCTAAGTTAAGTATGTGGGAGACAGAAGAGATAATTGATGGTTTCCAGAGGTGTGAGAAGGGAATGGAATTCAAAGCACAGGTTGAATGTTGTATCTTAATCTGAGACTGGAAGAAAAGAGAAAATGGTTGTTAAGTGTGGATACAGAAACTTGTAGGTGGAAAGTCAGGAATTGAAAGATTTTATTCCGGATGAAGTAGAATAGTAAGCTTGAGAAGGATAAAGAACATTTCAAATAGTATCAAGGATGGTGAGAGATTGCCTTGTCAACTTCAATCTTCACCTTCCCCTGCATCCACACTTTTGTTATGCCAATAATGAACATAGAAGGTACTTTGCCACACCTTGTTTTTTGTCTTGGCCAGGTTTGGCCTTGTAACTTGCTTTAGCTAAGAGAATGGGACAGAAGTAACAATATGCCTGTTCTGACCCTATAATTTAAGAGGACTCAGGTTTGTGCTTGCCCTCCTCTGCGTCTGCAATGACCATGAGAACTAGCTATCCCTGGATAGCTGTTCGCCCTTTAACCTAGGCACTGGCAGGAAACACATGGGGCAAAATACCTCCAACGGCTATACTGTTGAAGTAGAAACACCCAGGCCACCCAGAGATTTGTGAGAATAACTTTAAGGCACAGAGTTTGGACGATGATTGTTACACATAATTATAGTGGCAATATTTAACACACCCAAGGGATTGACCAAAGATAAGATGACAGATACCTCTTATCTATTCCAAATGAGTTAAGGAAGAAGGGAAGTAGAAAAGAAAAAGGAGGGCATTGAGGCTCAGAGAACCTAAGAAACTTGCCCAATGTTATAGAGAAATTATGAAACTAATATTAGAACTCAGGACTGACTGATTTCAACTCCAGGTTGTTTTTGCTATAAGTCTGCATGCCTGAGAAGGACAGTCTCAGAGGAGCCAACCTCACATATCTGAAGAGTTCTGGATGGAGGGGACCTCAGATTAGTAAGAAAATTTCCAGGCATCAGGAACAAAAACTTATATTCTAAGACTTGTAATGTATGAAGAAGTACAATTTTATATCACATACTGGCTTTCTAGGGGAATTCTAAATTCCCCTTTTAGGCATGATTTAAAAAAAAAAAAAAAGGTAGTATGAAAGCATCAGAAAGAGTCTTTGCAATCAGACAGATTTAGGTTTGAATCCGGATATGCAATTTACTTGCTATGTGAACTTCAGCAATTCACTTAAAACTCTCTGCACTTCAGTTTTTTCATGTCTAATGGACAAAATTTACCTTGCTGTTTTTTTTCAGGGGATTTATAAACTTAGTTAGGCACCTTTCCCATAGTAGTTACTCAATAAAGGTTAGCTCCTCCCTGCTTCTAATCACAAGGGCACTACCATTTACACTTAGTGCACCCTCATACACAGGAATTACTCAACAACAATAACAACAACAAAACAGGCTTCCTCCAGAGTGAATTCTTCAGAAGATATTATGTAGCAAATATTTCTTTCAAGAGCAACAAAAAGATGCTGCCTACTTGCCTCATTGTAAACTTATGTATTTTGTCCCTCTCTTCCCTTTCATTTTTTTGCTCTAAATGTACTTTTACTCTGTTTCCAATTCCATTATGAATTCATGTGCGACTTTCCCTACTACTCCACAGTATTTCTGTCCAGCCTGGACAAAGGGCAATATGACTCAGGGACTAGGAAATGATCCCATCTCTTCTGCCTCCTAAATCCTGCCATATACCCAGCCTAAGGGATGAATTCAAACAGTAGGGGATGAAAGTGAGGAAGAATAAATTTTATTGATCTATTCTGTCAGCACATTTCTTTCTCCCTTCAGTTCAGCAGGGGTCATGTTGAGTGTAAGGATAGAAGAATAAATGGTTTCACTCTGTGATCTATTTTAAAACAATACATCATCTCTATACTCCTCTATTCTCCTCTGTTTTTAGCAGGTTTCCAGAAGAGATGCAAAAGTGACAGATTAGTATAGTGAACTGTGTGTCAAACATAGAAAATAATAATGATTCTAGGTAGACTAATAATAATAGCTACCATTTTTTTCATGTTCTTACAATGTATCAGACAGTATCTAATGACTTTATATGTGTTAATTCATTGAATTCTCATACTCACCCTATTGAGTAGGTACTAGTATTATTGTTATTTTTAGAGAAAGGAAAACTCTCCAACTATAGTAGTGGATTCATCTATTTCTCCTTGTAGCTCTATCAGTTTTTGCCTGATGTATCAAGGTGCTCTGTTGTTAGGCACATACCCATTAAGGATTGTTATATCTTCTTGGAGAAATTACCACTTTATCATTATGTAATGCTCTTCTTTATCCCTGATAACTTTCCTTGCTCTGAAGTTTGCTCTTCCTGAAATTAATACAGCTTTCTTTTCATTAGTGTTAGCATGGTATATCTTTCATTACCTCTTTACTTTTAATCTATATGTGTCTTTATATTTAAAATGGGTTTCATGTAGAAAACATTTAGTTGGGTCTTGTTTTTTGATCTACTCTGACAGTTTTTGACAATCTTTTTTACTTGGTGTATTTAAACCATTGATGTTTAAAGTCATTACTAATATACTTGGATTAATATGTACCATATTTGTTACTGTTTTCTATTTGCTGCCCTTGTTATTGCTCCTATTTATGTCTTCCATACTTTGTCTGCTTTTTGTGGTTTTAATCAAGCATTTAATATGATTCCATTTTCTCTCCTTTCTTAGAATATCAATTATACATGTTTTAAAAATTTTTTAATAGTTGCCTTAGAGTTTGAAATACACATTTACAACTAATCCAAGTCCACTTTTAAATAATACTACAGCACTTCATGGGTAGTGTGAGTACCTTATAGTAACAAAATAATTCTAATTCCTACCTCCTTTGCCCTTCCCTTGAATCATTATTGTCATTCATTTCACTTACATATAGGGGCATATAAATAAATAAATGCAAATACATTGTTGCTATTATTTTGAACAAACTGTTATGTGAGATCAATTAAGAAAGAAAAGTTGTGATTTTACCTTCACTTATTCATTCTCTGCAGCTCTTCCTTTCCCTGTGTAAATCCAACTCTCTTTCTTAAATAACTCTCCTCTCTGAAGAACTACTTTCAACATATCTTGTAAGGCAGGTCTACTGGCAATAAATTCCTCAGTTTTTATTTGTTTGAGAAAGTCTTTATTTCTTGTTCACTTTTGAAGGACAATTTTGCAAGGTACAGAACTGTATGTTGGTTGTTTTTGTTTGTTTGTTTTCTTTATCTCAACACTTTACATATTTTATTCCACACTCTTCTTGCTTTCATGGTTTCTGAGAAGTCACATGTAGCTATTATCATTACTCCTCCATAGGTAATGTTTCTTTTTCCTCAGGATACTTACAAAGACTTTATCTTTGATTTTCTGAAGTTTGAATATGATATTGCCTAGATTTAGTTGTTGTGTTTTTGTTTTCTTTTTGCCATTTATCACCTGCTTGGTGATCTCTGAGCTTCCAGTATCTGTTGTTTGGTGTTAATTTGGGGGAAATTCTCGGTCATTATTGTTTCAAATTTTTATCTTCCTTCCTTCCTTCCTTCCTTCCTTCCTTCCTTCCTTCCTTCCTTCCTCCCTCCCTCCCTCCCTCCCTCCCTCCCTCCCTCCCTTCCCTCCCTCCCTCCCTCCCTCCTTCCCTCCTTCCTTCCTTCCTTCCTTCCTAGCTGTTATAGTTTTCCCACAATACTTGGATGTTCTGCTTTGTTTTTTCCATCTTTGTTTTGTTTGCTTTTCAGTTTTGGAGATTTTTATGTCCTCAGGCTCAAAGACTCTTTCCTTAGCTGTGTTCAGTCTACTAATAGTCCTATGTAAGGCTTTCTTCATTTCTATTAGTGTTTTTTTATCTCTAGCATTTCTTTTTGTTCTTTCTTAGAATTTCCATATCTCTGCTTACATTGCTCATCTGTCTTTGTATCCTGTTTTAAATTCCTGGTCTGACAATTCCAATATATCTGTCATATCTGATTTTGGTTCTGATATTTTCTCTGTCTCTTTGTTTTTTGGTTTGTAGTATGTCTTGTGGTTTTTCTTGATAGCCAGACATAATGTACTAGGAAAATGGACTTCTATAAATAGGGCTTTAGTAATGTGGTGGTAACGTGTAGAGAAAGGGAAGCATTCTCTATTCCTATGATTATGTCTTAGTCTTTTTGTGATCCTTTGCCCTTGGACTATGAACTCCAGAAGTGTTGCTTTTTTTCCCCTTTATGTGGTACAGGATGGCTAGAGGGAGGGTGGAATTGGGTGTTTCCCTTCTCCTAGGAAGATTAGGCTCTGATAAAACCCCAGCAGGTTAAGTCCTATTAAAATAGCTTCTTAAGAAGACAGACTTTGTTAAGAAAAACAGAATGCTCTGGTGCATTTTCCAAATGCTTCCATTATCCCTTTCCCTGCAGGAAGCACAAGATTTTTCTCTGATATTCACTGTGAGGCCCTGATAGAGTTCTTAGAGGTAAAAATTACGAAAGTATGGGGACGCCCTTATTATGGAACCCCTTGGATTTTTAGCTCTCAGAATTGTCTACTCAGAGCCTCTGGTAATTTATCAATTAAAGTTTAGGTTTTCCTATTCTTGCTCTGGTTCCCATAGAGATTTCTGGACATGAGTGTCTGCTTCTATAAGTTGTGATTTTTCTGTATTTCCCTTTCTGTATTCTTAGGGAAGTGTTTTGCCCTATGACCTCACTCCTTTGATGAATCTAACAAGAGGTGTTGATTTTTCAGTTTGTTCAGGTTTATACATTTTTTAGGATGTGGTAGCAACTTCAATTTCCTTACATGCTGGACAGGGAACTGAAAGTGGTTGAAAGGAAAAATGAGCACAGAAAGATTAAAGAACATATACCAGGTCATAAAGCTAAGAAGTCATCAATCTAGACTTAAATCCAGTAACAGAGTCCACTCTTACAACCACTGCCCTAAACTGCCCTTATATCACTCTTCAATACTTAAGAACTGCATATTTTAAAAAATTTATATGGGCATTTAATTAATTAATTAATTATTTAAAATGGAAGAGTAGTTGATTTATAGTATTATATTAGTTTCAGGTATACAGCATAGTGAATCAGGATTTTTACAGATTATATTTCATTATAGGTTACTACAAGATAATGGCTCTAATTCCCTGTGCTATACAGTACATCTTTGTTGCTTATCTATTTTATACATACTGGTTCGTACCTGTTAATCACATACCCCTAACTTACGCCTCCCCCCTTCCCCCTCCCCTTTGGTAAGCACCAGTCGGTTTTTTTTCTATTATTATTATTATTTTTTAAAATAAATTTATTTTTATTTATTTATTTTTGGCTGCGTTGGGTCTTAGTTGCTGCGCGTGGGCTTTCTCTAGTTGCAGTGAGCGGGGGCTTCTCTTTGTTGCAGTGTGCAGTGTTCTCATTGCGGTGGCTTCTCTTGTTGTGGAGCACGGGCTCTAGGCGGGTGGGCTTCAGTAGTTGTGGTGCGCAGGCTCAGTAGTTGTGGCACACAGGCTTGGTTGCTCCGCAGCATGTGGGATCTTCCCGGACCAGGGCTTGAACCCGTGTTCCCTGCATTGGCGGGCAGATTCTTAACCACTGTGCCACCACGGAAGCCCCTCCAGTTGGTTTTCTATTTCTTTTTTTTTTGTTCTTCTGTTTTTTTTTAATTGGAGTATATTTGCTTTACAGTATTGCGTTAGTTTTCCTGTACAGAAAAGTGAATCAGTTATACGTATACATATATCCACTCTTTTTTAGATTTCCTTCCCATTTAGGTCACCACAGATTATTGAGTACAGTTCCCTGTGCTATACAGTAGGTTCTCATTAGTTATCTGTTTTATACATAGTAGTGTATATATGTCAATCCCAATTTCCCAATTCGTCCCACCCACACCCTTCCCCCACTTGGTAACCAAAAGTTTGTTCTTGACATCTGTGACTCCTTCTGCTTTGCAAATAAGTTCACCTGTACCATTTTTCTAGATTCCACATATAAGCAGTGTTATACAATATTCAGCGTATAACACGAGCGGTATTTTTCTCCTTCTGACGTACTTCACTCTGTATGACAGTCTCTAGGTCTATCCACGTCTCTGCAAATGGTACTATTTCATTCCTTTTTTGGCTGAGTAATATTCCATTGTATATATGTACCACATCTTCTTTATCCATTCCTCTGTTGGTGGACATTTAGATTGCTTCCATTTCCTGGCTATTGTAACAGTGCTGCAGTGAACATTGGGGTGCATGCATCCTTTCAAATTTTGGTTTTCTCTGGATATATGCCTAGGAGTGGGATTGCTGCATCATACGGTAGCTCTATTTTTAGTTTTTTAAGGAACCTCCATGATTTTCTCCATAGTGTCTGTACCAATTTACATTCCCACTAACAGTGTAGGAGGGTTCCCTTTTCCCCACACCACTCCAGCATTTATTGGTTGTAGATTTTTTGATGATGGCCATTCTGATCAGTACTAGGTGATACCTCATTGTGGTTTTGATTTGCAGTTCTCTAATAATTAGTGATGTTGAGCATCTTTTCATGTGTTTCTTGGCCACCTGTATGTCTTCTTTGGAGAAATGTCTATTTAGGTCTTCTGTCCATTTTTTGATTGGGTTGTTTTTTGATATTGAGCTGCATGAGCTCTTTGTATATTTTGGAGGTTAATCCCTTGTCAGTTGCTTCATTTACAAATATTCTCTCCCATTCTGAGGGTTGTGTTTTCGTTTTGTTTATTGTTTCCTTTGCTGTGCAAAAATATTTCAGTTTAATTAGGTCCTATTTGTTTATTTTTGTTTTTATTTTCATTACTCTAGTTGGTGGATTGAAAAAGATCTTGCTGTGATTTATGTTAAACAGTGTTTTGCCTATATTTTCCTCTAAGAGTTGTATGGTATCTGGCCTTTCATTTAGGTTTTAATCCACTTTGAGTTTACTTTTGTGTATGGTGTTAGGGGGTGTTCTAATTTCATTCTTTTTCATATAGCTGTCCAGTTTTCCCAGCACCACTTATTGAATAGGCTGTCTTTTCTCCATTGTATATTCTTGACTGCTTTATCAAAGATAAGGTGACCATATGTGCATGGGTTTATCTCTGGGCTTTCTATCCTGTTCCATTGATCTATATTTCTGTTTTTAATGCCAGTGCCACATTGTTTTGATGACTGTAGCTTTGTAGTATAGTTTGAAGTCAGGGAGCCTCATTCCTCCAGCTTCATTTCTCTTTCTCAAGAGTACTTTCACTATTTGGGGTCTTTTGTGTTTCCATACAAAATGTAAAATTTTTTGTTCTAATTTTGTGAAAAATGCCCTTGGTAATTTGATAAGGATTGCATTGAATCTGTAGATTGCTTTGGGTAGTATAGTCATTTTCACAATGTTGATTCTTCCAATCCAAGAATATGGTATGTTTCTCCACTGTTTATGTTATCTTTGATTTCTTTCATCAGTGTTTTATAGTTTTTAGAGGATAGGTCTTTCACCTCCTTGGTTAAGTTTATTCCTAGATATTTTATTCATTTTGATGCGATTTTAAACAGGATTATTTTCTTGCTTTCTCTTTCTGATAGTTCATTATTAGTGTATAGAAAAGCAACAGATTTCTGTATATTAATCTTGTATACTTCAACTTTGCTCAATTCATTTATTATTTCTAATAGTTTTTGGGTGGAGACTTTAGGGTTTTCTATATAAAGTATTACATCATCTGCAAATAGTGACAGTTTTACTTCTTCCCTTCCAGTTTGGAAGCCTTTTATTTCTTTTTCTTATCTGATTGCTGTGGCTAGGACTTCCAATACTATGTTAAATAGAAATGGTAGGAATGGGTATCCTTGTCTTTTTCCTGTATTTAGAGGAAAGGCTCTCAGCTTTTCACCATTGAGTGTGATGAAGAACAGCATATTGTTTATGTGTAGGCTCTTGAGCTAGATTCTCTACATACAAATTCCAGTTCCTTTGTTTTTACTACTGTATGACTTTCTGCATAGGAATGTTGTAGACGTTAAGTGAGTTAATGTATGTAAAGCACTTAGAAAATGACTGAAGATGAGGAAGCACTCACTAAATGGTGGTGGCATTTGTTATTACCTGGAACTTCCAACAGTTTCATTGCTCACCTACCATAAAAAATACTCAGATATAGAAGGGTGGATTTATAGCATTTCTTCTGTAAATTGCATATGTAAGAGATTGCCAAAACACCTGTTTCGTTGAAATGCTCGATCCCATGTAGTCCCTTGTTCCACAAAGTCAGCTGAATGGAACCAGTAGCATTGGCATCTCCTGAGAGCTTTTTAGAAATGAATATCTTCAAGTCCCACTCCAGACCTACTGAATTTGTATCTGCATTTTAATAAAATTCCCTGGTGATGAAGTGGCACATTATATAGTTTGAGAAGCTCTGATATAGCACAGTGGTTAAGAACATAGGCTTTGTATTCAGACCCATGCTAAGTTCTGTTGATTATAAATTCTGTGATCTTGGAGCAGGTTCCTCCACTGTCTGAGCCTTATTTCTTCAGCTATAAGAAAATGGAATAATAATAATACCTGTCTCACTGTGCTGTTGAGAGGATTGGCACATGGTAGGTGCTCACTAAACAAATGTTAATAGTTATATTGTTACAATTATCATCAGAGTGTCCAGCAAGGCTGAGACAGGCCAGATGGAAAGCTGTCTCCATGGAGTCAGCATATGAGAGAGAGAGCACTTGGGGATGGATCAAGCCTGAAGAGTCACAACCCAAGGTATTTAATTGAACTACACTGAAGAGAAGAATGTTATCATGGGGAAAGCCTAGATCCTAAGCAGAAGAGAGAACAAAAGGGGTGTAGTGTTGAATGGGCAAGGCAAAAACATCATGATAAGAACAAGCTGAAGCTTCAAAGCCAGAAGAAACAAGAAGTAATTGAGTGTGGAGTGTGACTCCTGGTGCCGGGAGGAGATCTCGTCTCCAACACTGGGCATGTAGCAAGAGTTTGCTGTTATGCACTTGGCTGACTTGGCCAGAACAAACATACCTCCTTTAAGGCACTGCATGGGCTCCACATGCACCACTCCTAGAACATCATGAACCTGGGTCTGGTGAGCCCCCAGACACATCAATCCATCTCATCTACTGTGTATTTTACTTCTTCCCAGGATCAAGCACATAAAGTAGTGTTTCACCAGGCACAGTTCTTTTTACCCTACTTAGATCAATGTTTTCAGAAAGGCTTTCTGTACCCACCTAATCCAACTAGCACCCCCTCCATCTCTGTCTTTCTCATTATTTTAATTCTCTGTGTTATTTATGGTTACAGCATGTTTTCTTGTTTATTTATTTGTTTTGTTGAGTGTCTCCTCTGATTAGAACTTACGAAGCTCCATGAGGTCAGATCTTTGACAATCTTGTTTGTAACTTGTCCTCCAGGTGTAGAACAGTGACTGGTGTGTAGTACATTCTAGTTTTCAGTAATTGTTGAATGGATTAATATATTTCCTGAATTTGTTCTGTACTCTTATTTTCATGTCTTATCTCTGGTTGTTCCCTTTTTATGACATTTATTTGCCCCCTCATATTTTTCTGTGGATATCGTTTTCATTCTTTCTTGAAAACCTCACTCAAATCTCACTTCCTCCATAAGAATTCCTTTATTCCCAAGTCAGAAACAACTACGCCACTTAATGTTTTGTATGAAATAGTCATTTTTGTTCTAAGAGAACAATTAGGGGCAAACAAGGGCATCAGTTTCGACAATTATTGCATTCTGCTTTGAGTCACAAGTATTGATTCCAGTATCATAACCACAAAATTGGAAGTTCTTAGAGAAATACGCGGTATCATCTCAGTGTCCTCTGTAGCACTTAGCAAATTACATGCTCATAGGAGGCAGTAGAGTATGCTTGTTAAACATTTAGGTGGTGGAATTAGACAGTATGGGTTTAAATCCCACTTGGTAACTGTTACGATCTTGTATGAAATATTTAACCTCAGTTTCTTCCTTTGCAAAATGGGGGCAGCTAATGGTGCCTACCTCATATGATTATATTCAAGGATGTACATGATCATACATATGAAACATTTACCACAATGTCTAACTATAATGGGCACTCCATAAATTTAACTTTCATTATCATAGTCATAATTACTAATATTATCATTAGGGACACAAATGGTTTATTAAATTTATTGGAGAAACACTAAGATTTATAAGGTATCAGGTTTTTTTTCCTATTCAAATATTAAATTGAATTCAATCATTTATCTGAATGTATAATTATCATATTTGAAAAAAAAACTTTATTTCCTAGGTGATATCTGTGTGTTTCTTACTGGTTATTCCCAAATGGAAAGAAAGTGCTTTATAAAATTGAGATGTCTACATAACAATCTATAATTGATTGCATTTTGGCATCAGATTACTTATATTCTATACACTTTGAAAATAAATATAAAATCCGTTTGCATTATATAGCATCTTTAAAGGCTATACTTTGTAGTAATTAATAAAATATTATATATTTAAAAGTGACAACTCCCTTTACTACAAAATACATGGATTTTAAATGACTTACGACCACATTTCATAAAAGTTTGTAAGAACATAAGGCTTGTGTTTTAATTTTGAAGGTTCAGTATTAATCACAGAACTTCACTTGGGTTTCTCTTTTAACATAACTCAGGCATGATTTAAATGGTAAAATTATTACATATTTTAGCATGGCAAATAATTTTAAGTTTTTCACTACTAATAACACTTACGATTATCTGACTCTTCTATAATACCCTAAAACTTTATAACATGGCTATATGTTTCCTGAAGTTTATGAGTAGTAGCCTGTTCTACAAAGTCTATACTAAAAACGGCATTAGTTTACCAGACTATTTGTAGAAATAATCTAGTTTAGAAAATTTAGCTTTAATTATTAAAAATTTTCCAAAATGATACTTCCATAAGAAATCAGTTTTGGCTACCTTAAATTTATGAGTATGAGATGATTGTGTGTGTGTGTGTGTGTGTGTGTGTGCATATGCTTGCATGCATGTGCATTTGTACTCCTGTATGCCCAAATGTATAGTCACACATTAAGTTTGATTTTGGGAGAAGCATCCATTTGCAAATAAACAAGCATGCATGTAAAACATAACACTTTATGAAGATATGCTTACAAAGAGGTAAAAAATGTGACCGCCTTTTGATCATGCCTTCCTGCCATTCAGCTCTCTTTTTAGATCAAATGTTACCTCTTTTTAGAAGTCACCAGATCTAGAGTACTTCCCACACCATGCCGCATGCCCTGAGCCATTTTTTCCAGGAATCAGTTTCTGCTAGATGGTACATAATAGGTACTCAATAAATATTTATTAAATGAATTAATATCTGCTACTCACAGATGAGATTTAGCAGGCAGTGCCCTCATCCAGTGTTTCTCAAACTTAGCTACGGATCAGAAATTACCCAGGAAACTTTAAAATCCCCAGTTATCAGGAACTCAGTCCTGGAGATTCCATTCAAAAGGTCTGCTTTGTTTATTGCTGTTTCCCTAGCATAGCAAGTGGCATATAGCTAGAGTTCAAGTAAGTATTGGTGTAATCATTACTCATATTATTATGAGTGTTTTACTTATAGTAGCCTTCAGTCTGATTACCTGCCTCCAGTTGCTCCTCTATCTCCATGTTCTCGTACCCTTCCATTTCATTTTCCATCTCACTCATGGAGTGCTGCTCTGAACTAGCAAAACTGAACATGGCACCACCCTGCATAAAATTCATGATTCTCTGTTTTCTTCAGGATGAAATCCAAAATCATTACCCAGTGAGCAGGGCCTTTCACAGACTGATTCTAGCCTACCTTTCTAACCTTTTCAACACTGAACTTCTCCCAGTATACCATGCCTTTTCATATGCTATTTCATTGGTCTGGAGTGTTTTCCCTTTTTCTATATCAAATCCTTTTGTTTACTTTAAGACACAAATCTAATGTCACTTCCTCCAGGAATCCCCTCCTGAATTTCCTAGGCTTAGTTAGCACTTAGCACAAAACCTGTTCTATATTTAGAACATAAAGGCAAGCATTATTATTATCCAATCATAGTATCAGCTGTGGTTATTTTCAACTTTATTTTTTAAAATGAGAAACTAGAGGCAAAAGCTTTGAGTGAAGCTAAGGTAAAACTTTAATATGGGCAAAGGAATTTTCTTTGCTGTCTTATCTTTGTACTGACTCTCCAAGGATAAGATGAAACTTTGAGGAGATATTTGTTTCAGAGACAATCTCTATGTCCTTCAGGTCAGTCTGTTGTCAGAAGCAGCATCGTGACATATCACTTCAGGATTAAAATGGAGTTTTTGCAAGTACCATATGCTAACACATATATATGGAATCTAAAAAAAAATGTTCTGAAGAACCTAGGGGCAGGACAGGAATAAAGACGCAGACGTAGAGAATGGACTTGAGGACACGGGGAGGGGGAAGGGTAAGCGGGGACAAAGTGAGAGAGTAGCATGGACATATATACACCACCAAATGTCAAATAGATAGCTAGTGGGAAGCAGCCGCATAGCACAGGGAGATCAGCTTGGTGCTTTGTGACCACCTAGAGGGGTGGGATAGGGAGGGTGGGAGGGAGACGCAAGAGGGAGGGGATATGGGGATATATGTATATGTATTGCTGATTTACTTTGCTATGCAGCAGAAACTAACACAACATTGTAAAGCAGTCATACTCCAATAAAGATGTTAAAAAAAATGGAGTTTTTGAAAGGGTTCCTGACTAGCTGTGACCTTGACATGAGGCAGCACATTCCCTGTGGAGCAGAATGCCGTGGGCACAGCTTTCCGGGAAACAACGTAGGTTTGAGTCACAGTTCTTTTGCTTACTAGCTGGGTAAGTCATTTGATATCTCTAAGCCTCTGTTTTCTCATCTATAAAATTAGAATAATGAGTAAATAGCTGCTATACATGCTTAAAGAGAATTTTGTTTTCAGACTCCAAGTTCTCCAGTTTGAACCCCATTTTAGAGAAAGCTTTTTTCCAATGGTAGTCTGATAAAGGTTAGATCAGAAAAACATTTGTATGGCTTAAAGATGCAAGAGAATCCCCAAGGACTGGGGAATTATATTCATTGCAGTGATTTGAAAATTCTTCCACGCAGAGGAATGAGAATGTGTACCTTGGCTGGACTTACATATGGCCTGATGCAGCAGATGTAAGCCCCAAGCTTTTTGAAGATTTTCATTATTTTAAAAAATACATGATTTAAAAATTCTATCTCACAATATGTCTATTTTTATTTTAATGTAAAAATGCCTTTCCAATCCAAATCTTCAAGTTAATGTAACATTCTAGGAAGTTACTCCATGTATATCTTTGAGGGCCATGTCTAGGCATATAAGTGTGAGAGGCCTGGCTTTAATGTGTTATCATTAGGGGGTGATGTAGAGAAGAAAAGGGCTTCATGTAATTACCTTGAGCTGGATCTCAGCAAATTGTGTGTGCTTTGACTGTGCTATGTTTTCCCTTGCTCATTCATTTTTTATTGATTCCTTTTAGAGCATCTAAATAGGTCTTCCCTTTTCCCTTAATAGAAGGAAAAAGCACCATGCTAAGTCTATTTGTCTTCTTATCTGGAGAATGCTGCATGTTTTATCAAATTTGGTTTTATAGCTGGTTTTATGATCTGAAAAATCAACATGAATCCTTATCTCTCTGGGGCTAACATTTATTTTATTTTCTTTAAAAATTTTTTTTTACTTTTAAAATTTTAATTTTATATTGGAATATAGTTGATTTACAATGTTAAGTTAGTTTCAGGTGTACAGCAAAGTGATTCAGCTATACATATACAAGTATCTATTCGTTTTCAAATTATTTTCCCATTTAGGTTATTATAGAATATTGAGCAGAGCTCCCTGTGCTATACAGTAGGTCCTTTTGGTTATCTATAAGTATAGTAAAATAGTATACTATTTTAAATATAGTAGTTTCCCACCCCTCCCCCACACACTGCCTGCCCTTGCCACTGCCTTGAGTGGCAGGACAGAGAAGTTTGGTAAAGCAATTTTTCAGTCTCAAAATCCAAAATATAAATGCTGATATTCACGACACACAGACTTTCCACTGATCTTCCATTAAAGCAAAGACCAGCTGCCACTCATGAAAGACCTTGGCAAAAGTGTATAAAATCTTCTTAAAGTAAAAAACAAGTCATCCATTCCACTTTCTCAGGGTCAATGCAAAGTAGCTCTCAGCGAGGCATTTGGGCTTCAAATAGTGCTTTGCTTTGTAAGTGGACATTTCTCTACTAGTGGTGCTGAAGTCTCCACATTCTTGGTGAGGGCATGGATACAAAATTAATAAAGAGAACCATCAGGGAGAATCTTTGTCTGCACTAATGAAATGAAAGGTTTCTTTCTTGGAATCTCCCTTTCAAATTTGCATGCCGTAAGCAACTGCTGGGCCCTGGAGTTGGCTGGCTCTGAAATGTTCTGCATATTCAGTAGCACATGTTCCTATGTGCAGCTCAGGAAGGCAGGTGTACCCGTCTCTATATGGTAACCAGCCATCTGTTAGGTACATTTTTGGATGTGGTGTGAGGAGGCAGCTACATGATGGCTGATCATCTTGCTGATTGGAGTGCTGTGCTTCTGCCATTTGACTGTGTCTGAGGGACTTTTGGTCACGCTGGACCAAGTATACTGCTGAGGCGTGACTCTCTGTCCTGTTGCTTCCTCATGGCCTGTCAAGATGTTCACTTGAGGACTGTGAAAAGACTCTACAGATTCCCAGATGAGCTTTTCAAATGTGGCCTATTTGCAAAGGTGACAATTCTCAACCTGTAAACAGAGCTTTAGGTGGAACAGTTGAAGAATGAATAAAACTTATCCATGCAAACTTAGAATCTTCATTCCCTTCCTTAAATGCTGTTCAAAGATCATTCCTCCCAGAAACTGCCATTTTCTTGTTCCATACATGACAAAGCCAGGGGTCCAGACAATAAGAGATGAGGAACAATACAGAAATGCTAGGTTAAGTGTGCATCCCAAATTCTCTTGGCATAGATGTCAAGTCTGGAACCAGGCCCAACTGATTGCTAGTCTAAGTAGACTTCACATGATGACATTTCCACAGAGTTTTAAGAAGCAGTCTGTGTAAAGAAAAATACAAGGTTTTATTTCTAATTCTACCTTACACTCGATGTTCTGGTTTGTTTGTTTATCTTAAAGGATTGCCAAGCTACTTCAGTCCTGGGCTAATGCAAGAGCCTCCCATATGTACCAGTTTCCCCTGACTCTCCCCATCCCCTGGCAAGCAAATTCGCCTTCATCAACACCACTACTGGTATAGTTGACCCTTGAACAACGGCGGGGTTAAGGGTGCCACCTTTTCACGCAATGGAAAATCCGAGAATAATTTAGAGTCAGCCATCCAAATCCATGGTTCCCTCATATCCATACTTTCATATCTGTGGATTCAACCAATCACGGATCGTGTAGTACTGTAGTATTTAAAACTGAAAAAAAATCTGTCATATAAGTGGACCTGTGCAGTTCAAACCCCTGTTGTTAAAGAGTCAACTCTAGTGGTGAGCGACTGCACTGAGCCAAGTGTCAATGATATGGTTCTTGTTGCCTGTCAGGATAAAAATGGAAGTCCTGAGCTTGGTACTTGTGACCATAGCTAGTTGGCTCCAGCCTACATTTCTAGCTCTATTCCCTTAATCTCTTTTACTCAGTGACCCTTTCTAAAAATTCAGCCTCCTTGCTTTTGTTCAAAATTTTTGAAAATGTGACATGGGAAGGTGTCTGACATGGCACCTGGCACATAGCAGGCATTATGTGAATGTTCTCAAACATTGTTACCCTCATTCTGCTCATCTGGCCCATCCGTTAATTTCTAATTCAACTGCTACCTCCTCCATGAGGGCCTGCTATTACTAATAAAATGTGTATAGCTCCCCAGGTTATAAAATATTAAAACATTAGTTTTATCCTCATGAAAATCCTAAAGGTTTTCTTGCTTTCTGTATTTTACTCAAGAGGAAACTCAGGTACAGAGAGTGAATTAACTGGCCACACTCATATACCTAGTAAACTGCATAGGTGAAAATTGACTGAGTTTGCCTAATTAAAAAAGAAGAGGAGGAAAAGTTATTTATAGTCAGTGTTCCTAAGAACTACTCAGAACTTAAGGATAAAGGTTTGATTTTGAGTTCTTTCTTTACCTCGCACTGAAATGAGTGTGATGTATGTTTTTAAAAAATTAACAAACTCCTAGATTATTTTTAATGAAGAACTGAAATAAGCTTTTACCTCTTTCCCACTGAATAAATAATTCAAGTCGAGACTCTAAGACCCAAAGAAGAGGTCACATCATATCACATGACTTGTTTTTTTCTTTTGTCCTACTTTGTATTTTTTTTAAATTTTTAAATTTTATTGATTTTTTTATACAGCAGGCTCTTATTAGTCATCATTTTTATACACATCAGTGTATACATGTCAGTCCCAATCGCCCAATTTATCACCCCCACCCCCACCCCCCCGTGGCTTTGCCCCCTTGGTGTCCATACATTTGTTCTCTACATCTGTGTCTCAGCTTCTGCCCTGCAAACCAGTTCATCTGTACCATTTTTCTAGGTTCCACATACATGCGTTAATATACGATATTTGTTTTTCCCTTTCTGACTTACTTCACTCTGTATGACAGTCTCTAGGTCCATCCACATCTGAAAAAATGACCCAATTTCGTCCCTTTCTATGGCTGAGTAATATTCCATTGTATATATGTACCACATCTTCCTTATCCATTCGTCTGTCGATGGGCATTTAGGTTGATTCCATGACCTGGCTATTGTAAACAGTGCTGCAATGAATATTGGGATGCATATGTCTTTTTGAATTATGGTTTTCTCAGGGTATATGCCCAGCAGAGGGGTTGCTGGATCGTATGGTAATTGTATTTTTAGTTTTTTTAAGGAACCTCCATAGTGGCTGTATCAATTTACATTCCCACCAACAGTGCAAGAGGGTTCCCTTTTCTCCACACCCTCTCCAGCATTTATTGTTTGTAGATTTTTTGATGATGGCCATTCTGACTGGTGTGAGATGATATCTCATTGTAGTTTTGATTTGCATTTCTCTAATGATTATGAGCATTCTTTCATGTGTTTGTTGACAATCTGTATATCTTCTTTGGAGAAATGTCCATTTTTGGATTGGGTTGTTTGTTTTTTTTTTTGATATTCAGCTGCATGAGCTGCTTGTAAATTTTGGAGATATTTTCTCCCGTTCTGAGGGTTGTCTTTTCGTCTTGTTTATGGTTTCCTTCAGGTTTCCTATTTTAGTAATGTGAATGAGGTTTGCTGTTACCCCCTGCTTCTGATAATATTAGTGACTTCCATACTGCACCTTTTATATTTTTCAATTTTTGTTGTACTTCTACCACAGCTCCATAGTGAGAGGAGCAGATGATTTCTAGCTATTGTGTGGCTACTTCTTCCCCTGGACCATTTGGGTGTGCTCAGTTACAGCACTGTGTCAGATGTCTTCCAACTAAACAAGGATTACATTGCTTTTTTCTTTATTCTGTGGATATCTTAGTCACTGGCCTGCAGCAAAGCTGGAATGAAGTCTCAGAGGTACATTTCAACTTGCAAAGCAATCATGAAGGTGTGTTAGGGAGTGTCCTAATTTCATTCTTTTATATGTAGCTGTCCAGTTTTCCCAACACCACTTATTTAAGAGGCTATCTTTTCTCCATTGTATATCCTTGCCTCCTTTGTCATAGATTAGTTGAGCATAGGTGCGTGGGTTTATCTCTGGGCTTTCTATCTTGTTGCATTGATCTGTGTTTCTGTTTTTGTGCCAGTACCATATTGTCTTGATTACTGTAGCTTTGTAGTATAATCTGAAGTCAGGGAGTCTGATTCCTCCAGCTCCGTTTTTTCCCTCAAGACTGCTTTGGCGTTTTGGGGTCTTTTGTGTCTCCATACAAATTTTAAGATTTTTTGTTCTAGTTCCGTAAAAAATGCCCTTGGTAATTTGATAGGGATTGCATTGAATCTGTAGATTGCTTTGGGTAGTATAGTCTTTTCACAATACTGATTCTTCCAATCCAAGAACATGGTATATCTCTCCATCTGTTGGTATCATGTTTCATTTTTTCATCAGTGTGTTATAGTTTTCTGAGTACAGGTCTTTTACCTCCTTAGGTAGGTTTATTCCTAGGTATTGTATTCTTTTTGTTGCAATGGTAAATGGGAGTTTTTCCATAATTTCTCTTTTAGATTTCATTAATGTATAGGAATGCAAGAGAGTTCTGTGCATTAATTTTGTATCCTGCAACTTTACCACATTCATTGATTAGCTCTAGTAGTTTTCTGGTGGCATCTTTAGGATTCTCTATGTATAGTATCATGTCATCTGCAAACAGTGACAGTTTTACTTCTTCTTTTCCAATTTGTATTCCTTTTATTTCTTTTTCTTCTCTGATTGCCATGGCTAGGACTTCAAAAACTATGTTGAATAAGAGTGGTGAGAGTGGACATCCTTGTCCTGTTCCTGATCTTAGAGGAAATGCTTTCAGTTTTTCACCATTGAGAATGATGTTTGCTGTGCGTTTGTTGCATATGGCCTTTATCGTGTTGAGGTAGGTTCCCGTTATGCCCACTTTCTGGAGAGTTTTTATCATAAATGGGAGTTGAATTTTGTCAAAAGCTTTTTCTGCATCTATTGAGATGATCATATGGTTTTTATTCTTCAGTTTGTTAATATGGCGTATCACATTGATTGATTTGCGTATATTGAAGAATCCTTGCATCCCTGGGTTAAATGCCACTTGATCATGGTGTATGATCCTTTTAATGTGTTGTTGGATTCTGTTTGCTAGTATTTTGTTGAGGATTTTTGCATCTATATTCATCAGTGATATTGG
>NC_041234.1:111016809-111018514 GCF_002837175.3 Physeter macrocephalus
CTTTGATTTCTTCAGTGATCTGTTGGTTATTTAGTAACATATTGTTTAGCCTCCGTGTATTCGTATTTTTTGTGTTTTCTTCCCTGTAATTCATTTCTAATCTCATAGCATTTTGTGGTCAGACAGGATGCTTGATATGATTTCAATTTTCTTAAATTTACTGAGGCTTGATTTGTGACCCAAGATGTGATCTGTCCTGGAGAATGTTACGTGCACACTTGAGAAGAAAATGTAATCTGCTGTGTTTGGATGAAATGTCCTATAAATATCAGTTAATTCTATCTGGTCTATTGTGTCATTTAAAGCTTCTGTTTCCTTACTTATTTTCATTTTGGATGATCTATCCATTGGTGTAAGTGAGGTGTTAAAGTCCCCCATTATTATGGTGTTACCATCGGTTTCCTCTTTTTTTTTTTTTTGCGGTACGTGGGCCTCTCACTTTCGTAGCCTCTCCCTTTGCAGAGCACAGGCTCCTGATGCGCAGGCTCAGCGGCCATGGCTCACGGGCCCAGCCGCTCCGCGGCATGTGGGATCCTCCCAGACCGGGGCACGAACCCGTGTCCCCGGCATTGGCAGGCGGACTCTCAACCACTGTGCCACCAGGGAAGCCCTCGGTTTCCTCTTTTATAGCTCTTAGCAGTTGCCTTATGTATTCAGGTACTCCTATGTTGGGTGCATATATATTTATAATTGTTATATCTTCTTCTTGGATTGATCCCTTGATCATTATGTAGTGTCCTTCTTTGCCTCTTGTAATAGTCTTTGTTTTAGAGTCTATTTTATCTGATATGAGTATTGCTACTCCAGCTTTCTTTTGATTTCCATTTATATGGAATATCTTTTTCCATCCCTGCACTTTCAGTCTGTATGTGTCCCTACGTCTGAAGTGGGTCTCTTGTAGACAGCATATATATGGGTCTTGTTTTTGTACCCATTCAGCAAGCCTGTGTCTTTTGATTGGAGCATTTAATCCATTCACGTTTATGGTAATTATCAATATGTATGTTTCTATGACCATTTTCTTAATTGTTTTAGGTTTGTTTTTGTAGGCCCTTTTCTTCTCTTGTGTTTCCTGCTTAGAGAAGTTCCTTTAGCATTTGTTGTAGAGCTGGTTTTGTGGTGCTGAATTCTCTTAGCTTTTCCTTGTCTGTAAAGCTTTTGATTTCTCCATCGAATCTGAATGAGATCCTTGCCCAGTAGAGTAATCTTGGTTGTAGGTTCTTCCCTTTCATCACTTTAAGTGTATCATGTTACTCCCTTCTGGCTTGTAGTGTTTCTGCTGAGAAATCAGCTGTTAACCTTATGGGAGTTCACTTGTTTGCTATTTGTCATTTTTCCATTGCTTCTTTCAGTAATTTTTCTTTGTCTTTAATTTATGTCCATATGATTACTATTTGTCTCGGCGTGTTTCTCCTTGGGTTTATCCTGTATGCGACTCGCTGGGCTTCCTGGACTTAGGTGACTATTTCCTTTCCCATGTTAGGGACGTTTTCGACTATAATCTCTTCAAATATTTTCTCTGGTCCTTTCTCTCTCTCTTCTCCTTCTGGGACCCCTGTAATGCAAATGTTGTTGTGTTTAATGTTGTCTCAGAGGTCTCTTAGGCTGTCTTCATTTCTTTTCATTCTTTTTTCTTTATTCTGTTCTGCAGCAGTGAATTCCACCATTCTGTCTTCCAGGTCACTTATCCGTTCTTCTGCCTCAG
>NC_041234.1:111019135-111053835 GCF_002837175.3 Physeter macrocephalus
TCTTGTTCCTTCATCTGGTACATAGCCCTCTGCCTTTTCATCTTGTCTATCTTTCTGTGAATGTGGTTTTTGTTCCACAGGCTGCAGGATTGTAGTTCTTCTTGCTTCTGCTGTCTGCCCTCTGGTGGATGAGGCTATCTAAGAGGCTTGTGCAAGTTTCCTGATGGAAGGGACTGGTGGTGGGTAGAGCTGACTCTTGCTCTGATGGGCAGAACTCACCAGAGCTCTAGTGGGCAGAGCTCACCAGAGCTCTTTAGTGGGGCTAATGGCAGACTCTGGGAGGGCTCATGCCAAGGAGTACTTCCCAGAACTTCTGCTGCCAGTGTTCTTGTCCCTACAGTGAGCCACAGCCACCCCCCGCCTCTGCAGGAGACCCTCCAACACTAGCAGGTAGGTCTGGTTCAGTCTCCCCTGGAGTCACTGCTCCTTCCCCTGGGTCCCGATGCTCACACTGCTTTGTGTGTGCCCTCCAAGATTGGAGTCTCTGTTCCCCCCAGTCCTATTGAAGTCCGGCAATCAAATCCCACTAGCCTTCAAAGTGTGATTCTCTAGGAATTCCTCCTCCCGTTCCCAGACCCCCAGGTTGGGAAGCCTGACGTGGGGCTCAGAACCTGCACTCCAGTGGGTGGACTTCTGTGGTATAAGTGTTCTCCATTCTGTGAGTCACCCACCCAGCCGTTACGGGATTTGATTTTCCTGTGATTGTGCCCGTCCTACCATCTCGTTGTGGCTTCTCCTTTGTCTTTCGATGTGGGGTATCTTTTTTGGTGAGTTCCAGTGTCTTCCTGTTGATGATTGTCCAGCAGCTAGTTGTGATTCTGGTGTTCTCATAAGACGGAGTGAGAGCACGTCCTTCTACTCCGCCATCTTGGTTCAGGCCCTCGAAGACATATCCTTTTTTGTTTTTTTCATCTGCTCTTTCTTCTCCCAGATTGCCAGCCAACCTGTTTGCAGTGTTGGATAAGCATGTTTGCTGCTTATGTTATCAAATAAAAACAATTAAAACTTTTAGAAAAGGAAGCTTTTACAGTGCACTCACAATCTCTCCTCAAGAAGAAAAGCATTGTGTATCATGATTGTCATTGGACAAAGAAAGAATCAGGTTGTCCTTGGCAACACTAGTGTCCAGCCTGCATAACCCCTTTAGAGATCAGGATGTTTGCCCAGTCTGATCATTAGCTCCCTTCTGTTTCATAGCAGACAAAGCCAGGAAGACATATAATACAAACTCATCAACGGAAAATGAAAAGACCAATAAGAGGTAAACTACTCCACTACAAAATATAGATGGAATGAAGTTACAACTTCTGGAAAATTATGCAAATCTCTAAATCCAGGAGGAAAAAAAACAAAAGAAAACATTAATTTGCAAAATAAATTTCTAAGAAATAATTTAGTAATTTGCAGTACAGAGGTGCTAGAAAATCAGGAAAATCTTCACTGTTCATTTTCTGAAAGTTTCAGAGGGAGCTGATAACAAAATATGACATAGTTCTTTGTGAAATTCTTGAAAATATTGTGGCTGAAGGTGACTTTTTTAAGCAGGGGAAGGATTTAGCAGTGCTTCTAAGGCAAGGAACTCAGTCCAAGATTACTGGTCATGACCATGCTCTTCATCACCAGATATTTTTATAGT
Organism: Physeter macrocephalus; assembly: GCF_002837175.3. Classification (NCBI taxonomy): domain Eukaryota; kingdom Metazoa; phylum Chordata; class Mammalia; order Artiodactyla; family Physeteridae; genus Physeter; species Physeter macrocephalus. Next base: position 111,020,772 of record NC_041234.1, read on the forward strand.
GACAAAATTTAACAAGTCAAAATATATTTATTTCCAGTCAAGAAATTCAGGATATTTTGGGAAGGGGTTGGAAGTAAAGAACTCCAGGATTTCAACAGAGTTGCGTTTTGGCCTAATAACTAGTTGTGACAGAAAAAGTTGGAATGTGAATATATCAAAAGAACCAACTAATATGCAAGTATTTTGAGATCCTTATTTAGATTGACTTGAGTTGTCTGTTTACTGACTTTAGAGGTAATTTTCCTTACTTAGGAAACAGGAAGCTAATATTCTAATTTAATATTCACAGCAACCTGTTGTGATTAAGGGAACTCTCATTAATATATCCATTTTATGTTTTTTTTTTTTTTTTCGGTATGCGGGCCTCTCACTCTTGTGGCCTCTCCCGCCGCGGAGCACAGGCTCCGGACGCGCAGGCTCAGCGGCCATGGCTCACGGGCCCAGCCGCTCTGCGGCATATGGGATCTTCCTGGACCGGGGCACGAACCCGTGTCCCCTGCATCGGCAGGCGGACTCTCAACCACTGCGCCACCAGGGAAGCCCAATATATCCATTTTAAAGTTGAGGAAACTGAAGCTCGCAGAGGGTGAGCTATTTGCCCTGGTCCCATAGTTAATTTATTCAACAAACATTTTTGAGCCTCTAATCCCAGTATATCCATTTTAAAGTTGAGGAAACTGAAGCTCGCAGAGGGTGAGCTATTTGCCCTGGTCCCATAGTTAATTTATTCAACAAACATTTTTGAGCCTCTAATATAAGAAACTGTGATATGCAGATATGAAGATGAACAACTCCAAAAAGCCTAGACAAAATGCTTAAAATGCTTGTCCTCAAAGAGATCATCTTCTGTTGGGAAAGATACCAGTAGAAAAGTAATTGCAATACAAAGATGCTATAATAGAGATATAATATACAGTGAGCAAAGAGAAATGGGAGTACTTAGCTCTATATTTGGGGGAAAGTAGAGGGGTCTTTAAAAAGACTTTACAGAAGAAATGAAAACTGAGATAAATTGTAGAGAATAACAGGACAATTTTCAGGAAGACATAATAGGGAAGGCATAATAGATGGAATAGCCTAAGAGATCTGTGCTTCTTAAACTTTAATGTGCACATGAATTACCTGTGGAGCTTATCAAAAAGCTGATTCTGAGTCAGTGGGTCTGAGGTAGGGCCTGAGATTGTGGATTTCTAACAAGATCCCAGGTGATGCTGATGCTGTTTGTACTGGAAACCCACTGGGAATAACAAGGCACTAAAGCACAGAGGTAGACTTTAGAAGTCCTCAGAAAGTTTTAGCCTAAGGTCCATCAGTGGTAGACCTCTGCATAAGGACAGAAACCCAAGGAAGACTAAGATGTAAGGTTTGAGATGAAGGAAAAGACATTAAGAAGCAGTAAACAGGTAGAAAAACCAAAAAGGAATGGTGTTTTAGAAGCTAAAGGCAGAGAGTTACAAGAAGGAAGTAGTTAACTATCTTAACTGTTCTATAACATTCAGTAAAGTAAGAATATTAAAAATGCTTACTGGAGAATTCCCTTGTATCCAGTGGCTAGGACTCCATGCTTTCACTGCCGAGGGCCTGGGTTCAATCCCTGGTCAGGCAAATAAGATCACACAAGCCACACAGTGTGGCCTAAACAAAAAAATGTTTACTGGATTTAGCATGTAAGTAATCAGTGTTGACCACCTCAAACACAGTTACTGTGGAGTGCTCGTAGCCTGCGCTGCCCAGTACAATATCTCTCTGGTAATTTTGATTCTGATTACATGCTAAAATGACAATATTTTTGATATATTCGATTAACATATATTAACTGTAATTTTACTTGTTTCTTCTTATTTTAATGTGGCCATTAGAAATTTAAAAAATGGCCATACTACCGAAAGCAATCTACAGATTTAATGTGATCCCTAACAAATTACCCGTGACATTTTTTTCACACAACAAGAACAAATATTCCTAAAATTGTATGGAACATAAAAGACCCAGAATTGCCAAAAAGCAATGCTGAGGAAGAAGAACAATATTGGAGGTATAACCCTCCCAGACTTCAGACAGTACTACAAAGCTACGGTAATCAAAACAGCATGGTATTGGCACAAAAACAGACGTATGGATCAATGTTACAGAATAGTGAGCCCAGAAAGAAACCCGCACACCTACAGTCAATTAATCTTTGACAGAGGTGGAAAGAACATACAATGGAGAAAAGACAGTCTATTCAGCAAGTGGTGTTGGGAAAGCTGGACAGCAGCATGTAAATCAATGAAGTTAGAACACACCCTCACACCATACACAAAAATAAACTTAAAATGGGTTAAAGACTTAAATGTAAGGCATGACACCATAAAACTCCTAGAAGAGAACACAGGCAAAAGATTCTCTGACATAAATCATAGCAGTGTTTTCTTAGATCAGTCTCCCAAGGGAATAGAAATAAAATAAACAGGTGGGACCTAATCAAACTTACAGTCTTTTGCACAGCAAAGAAAACCATAAACAAAATGAAAAGACAACCTACAGACGGGGGGGGGAAAAATATTTGCAAACAATGTAACCAACAAGGGCTTAATTTCCAAAATACACAAACAGCTCATACAACTCAATAACAACAACAGCAGCAGCGACAAAAACAACCCAATCAAAAAATGGACAGAAGACCTAAATAAACATTTCTCCAAAGAAGACATCCAGATGGCCAATAGGCACATGAAAAACTTCCACATCACTAATTGTTAGAGAAATATAAATCAAAACTACAATGAGGTATCACCTCACACTGGTCAGAATGGCCATCATTTTAAAAAAAAACCTACAAATAATAAATGCTGGAGAGGGTGTGGAGAAAAGGGAACCCTCTTGCACTGTTGGTGGGAATGTCAATTGATACAGCCACTATGGAGAACAGTATGGAGATTCCTTATAAAACTAAAAATAGAACTACCATATGACCCAGCAATCCCACTCCTGGGCATATACCCAGAGAAAACCATAATTCAAAAAGATGTATGGAACATAAAAGACCCAGAATTGCCAAAAAGCAATGCTGAGGAAGAAGAACAATATTGGAGGTATAACCCTCCCAGACTTCAGACAGTACTACAAAGCTACGGTAATCAAAACAGCATGGTATTGGCACAAAAACAGACGTATGGATCAATGTTACAGAATAGTGAGCCCAGAAAGAAACCCGCACACCTACAGTCAATTAATCTTTGACAGAGGTGGAAAGAACATACAATGGAGAAAAGACAGTCTATTCAGCAAGTGGTGTTGGGAAAGCTGGACAGCAGCATGTAAATCAATGAAGTTAGAACACACCCTCACACCATACACAAAAATAAACTTAAAATGGGTTAAAGACTTAAATGTAAGGCATGACACCATAAAACTCCTAGAAGAGAACACAGGCAAAAGATTCTCTGACATAAATCATAGCAGTGTTTTCTTAGATCAGTCTCCCAAGGGAATAGAAATAAAATAAACAGGTGGGACCTAATCAAACTTACAGTCTTTTGCACAGCAAAGAAAACCATAAACAAAATGAAAAGACAACCTACAGATGGGGGGAAAAAATATTTGCAAACAATGTAACCAACAAGGGCTTAATTTCCAAAATACACAAACAGCTCAATAACAACAACAGCAGCAGCGACAAAAACAACCCAATCAAAAAATGGACAGAAGACCTAAATAAACATTTCTCCAAAGAAGACATCCAGATGGCCAATAGGCACATGAAAAACTTCCACATCACTAATTGTTAGAGAAATATAAATCAAAGCTACAATGAGGTATCACCTCACACTGGTCAGAATGGCCATCATTTTAAAAAAAAACCTACAAATAATAAATGCTGGAGAGGGTGTGGAGAAAAGGGAACCCTCTTGCACTGTTGGTGGGAATGTCAATTGATACAGCCACTATGGAGAACAGTATGGAGATTCCTTATAAAACTAAAAATAGAACTACCATATGACCCAGCAATCCCACTCCTGGGCATATACCCGGAGAAAACCATAATTCAAAAAGATACATGCACCCCAACGTTCATCGCAGCACTATTCACAATAGCCAAGACATGGGAACAACCTAAGGGTCCATGGACAGATGAATGGATAAAGAAGATGTGGTATATATACAATGGAATACTACTGAGCCATAAAAAAGAATGAAATAATGCAATTTGCAGTAAAATGGATGGACCTAGAGGTTATTACACTGAGTGAAGTAAGTCAGAGATAGACAAATATCATATGATATCACTTATATGTGGAATCTAAAATATGCTACAAATGAACTTATTTATAAAATAGAAACAGACTCACAGACATAGAAAACAAATTTATGGTTACCAAAGGGGAAGGTGGGCAGGGGGAGGGATAAATGAGGAGTTTGGGATTAGCAGGTACAAATTAGTATATATAGTCTATATTTTTTGGCTGTGCCATGTGGCATGTGGGATCTTAGTTCCCTGACCAGGGATTGATCGTGTGCCCCTGCACTGGGAACTTGGAGTCTTAACCACTGGACCACCAGGGAAGTCCCACAAACTACCATATATAAAATAGATAAACAACAGGAACCTGCTGTATAGCACAGGGGACTATATTCAATAGCTTGCAATAAATTATAATGGAAAAGAATATGAAAAAGAATACACACACACACACACACACACACACACACACACACATTGGGTTAGCCGAAAAGTTCATCCAGGTTTTTCCATAAGATCTTACAGAAAAACCTGAACGAACTTTTTGGCCAGCCCAATATATACCAATCACTTTGCTGTACTCTAGAAACTAACACAACGTTGTAAATTAGCTATACTTCAATAAAGTACATGTGTGGCTCACGTATGGTTCACATTATAATTCTATTGGACAGTGCTGATCTAGTCAGATAAAAATTGGGCTAGGAATAAAGGTAAGCAAGGATGTGGATACAGTGAAGAGAGTGAAATATAGGATCAATGTAGGAAAGCATTTTTATATACAAAGGAATTCAATGTATTTATATATTAAAAGTAAAGTGCCAATATAGGGAAAATGTTAAAGACAAAGAAGAAAGTTTATCATTGATAAATGATAGAGTGGTTATAGAAAAGCATAGACATGGGAAAGCATCAGACTTAAGGCTTAATTCCTGGCTCCACTACTTCTTAACTCTGTGACTTGGGCAACTTTACTTAACCATTCTAGGATTCATTTTCCTTACCTGTAACTTGGAGATGATAATAGTTCTTAAGCCATAGGGTTGCTGGAAGGAAGGATTAAGTAGATTAATAAACGTTAAGCATTTAGCACAGTGTTTGGCACACAATAAGTACTCAATAATTGTTAGTTATTATTAATGATACACTTTAAAGGCAGAATATCTCAGGTGGAAGAATTTATCTTGGATTAGAAGAAGGAATATTCTAAGTTTAGGACTTCTTATGTCTGATGACTAATTACTTCCAGTTGATCAGTGAAGTAAGAAATAAGGTCATTTGCTGAGAAGGAGAGGTAGACAATGATACTGAGAGATCTGATCAGGGACATGCTTCCAAGTAGTGTTGGTGGCCAGCTAAGGTTGGAGACGATGGGTTTGTGGTGGTGCCTAACTGTAAAGTGCAGGGTTTGTGTGTGTAGGGGCAAAGAGGGCAGGTGGTTGAATTGGTTTGGATTGGAGGTTTGCTGAATAGGCACAGTACCAGCACAAAGAAATAGAGTGGAGTATGCTAGCAAATAGTGGTTTAAGTGATACACAAAAGGGTCTAGGTAAGTTAGATAGTGAAAGAAGTGTGATTAGGGAAGAGATAAAAGCACTGGAGGAAATAGAAGAGGGTAAGGAATGGAGGAAATGAAGTTAAAGAACGAGTAGAAAGGGAGCATTGGAATAAGAGAGTAGGAGTGGTAGAAAGTAATGGTTAGAGAATCACATATTTGAATTTAAGATGTCAGCAGTGGACCTTTTCCAGATGATGACAAAGTCTAGAGTGTGAAGTAAAGGTAAAGATTACTGGAATCAAGGAACCAAGACCATGGTGTTGGTTGACTTCTTCCTCCAACTTCCACACCAGTATTAAATAGAAATAGAGATAGTGATGGTCTTTTCTCATCATAACTTTAATAGTAATCTCTCAACTGTTTGATCACTTAATGTGAAGTTAGATGTGTGTTTGACATAGGTATTTTTAAGAAAAATATGGTAAGAAATTGTCTTTCTTTACTACCTATGAACAGACATTTTTTATCAGGAAGGGATGTTAGATTTTATCAAATATTTGAATTTTTATCATATTGGCATCTATTGAGATGATGATATGGGTTTTATCCTTTGACCTATTACTGGTATAAAATAAACTAAGAAATTTCTTAATATTGAACCATTCTCAATATAATAATATTGAGGGAAATTTATAGCAGTACAGGCCTACCTCAAGAAAGAAGGAAAGTCTCAAATAAACAACCTAGCCTACCATATAAAGGAATTAGAAAAGGAAGAATAAAGCCCAAAGTCAGTAGAAGGAAGGAAAAAATAACGATCAGAATGGAAATCAAATGGAAAAATCAGAAAAAACTACAAGTAAACAAAGTAAACAATAATTGGGGCTAGAGTGACATATCCTAGCTAACTCCTCCTGGAGGGAAGTAGGAGAAGGGAGTTTTAGAGAGGTCCATAAGGCAAAAAAAAAAAAATGGTATCATGAGTATGTACTTAATAAAGAGTTTACCTGGGCTTATGCTTCTGAGAGGACGTCCACATACTTAGGGGACTGTTGCTTCTCTCTCTGATTTTGCTAGAATCCGTGTGAGGTAAAAATTATACGATTATATATCCACATTGGCCTACTTTGGCACCACTACTTGGGAAGAAACTCGAGAAACTAGAGAACTTGGACTAGGAAAAGAGATGTTCACTCTCCTGATACACTGCATGGAGGTCACAAAGTTTAGTCTGCTCTCCATGACTATCATCACCCTGGGTCAGGCCATCCAAGCAGGGGAGTGAGGAGTAGAACAGGAAATGTACACGTATTTTTCAATTAATCTTTGTATAAGACTTTTCAGAAGGCTGGTGCTATTCAGGTACCAGTAGAAATGCATGTATCCAGTCCAATGGGGAGAAAAAGAAAAAAATAGCTAAAAGAAATTGAAGTATAACAGAGCATAGATAAAGTGCTAATACATAAAAATCCGAAATGGAATTCATTGGGGTTCTACACCATGATGTTATAGCAACACTGCCATTGTAGGCACAGATTCCTATATCTAGCAATGTATTCCTTAAAAACTATATCTCAGGACAGCAAATGATTAGTAGAGCTTTTCCTCTCTTTATTCAGCATTCTTTTTAGCTAGGGGAGAATACCACACCTATACACAATAATATCAATCTGGAGGAAAAAAACCTAGTTTAATCCATCAAGAGTAAATAATAATTGCAAATATACATGCACCCAACATTGGAGAACCTAAATAATAAAGAAAAGAAAGGAGAAATAGACAGTATACAGTAATAGTGAGGTACCACAGTACCCCACTTTCAGCAATGGATAGGTCATCCAGAAAGAAAGTCAACAAAGGAACATTGGATATGAACCATACTTTAGACTAAATGGAACAGATATATACAGAACATTGCATCCAACAGCAGCAGAATACACATTCTTCTTAGTGCCCATGGAACGTTCTCCTGGAGAGATCAATGAAAGGTCACAAAACATGACTTAGCAAGTTTAAGAAGATTGAAATCATACCAGGTGTCTTTTCCAATCACACTGGTATTAAACTAGAAATCAATAATAGGAGGAAAGCTGAAAAATTCACAAATATGTGGAAATTAAACAGTACGCAGCTGAACAACCAAAGGGCCAAAGATGAAATCCAAAGGGAAATGAAGAAATATCTTGAAACAGAATAGAAGCACAACGCATCAAAACCTATGGAATGCTGCATAAGCAATTCTAAGAGGGGATTTTATAGCAATAAATGCCTACATTAAGGAAGACCTCAAATAAACAACCTAACTTTACACCTCAGGGAACTAGAAAAAAGAACAAAGTCCAAAGTTAACAGAAGGAAGGAAATAACAAAGATCAAAACATAAGTAAATGAGAGAGCACAAAAACAATAGAAAAGATCAACAAAACTAAGAGCTGGTTTTTTGAAAGAATAAACAAAATTGACAAACCTTTAGCTAAATTAAGTCTGAAAAAAGAGAGAATACTCAAATAAAATCAGAAATAAAATGGGAGACATTACAACTGATACACAGAATTACAAAGGATCTGAAGAGATCACTATGAACAGTTACACACCAATGAATTGAATAACCTAGAAGAAATAAATTCCTAGAAACATACTAACTCAGTAAGAGTTGTTTTCTATCATGAAGAAGTAGAAAATCTGAACAGACCAATGGGAGGTGATTGAATCACTAATCAAAACCTCCCAACACAGAAAAGCCCAGGACCAGATGGTTTCACTGGTGACTTCTACCAAATATTATGGAAGAACTAACACCAATCCTTCACAAATTCCTCCCAAAAAATGGAAGAGAAGGGACCACTCTCAAATTTCTTTTATAAGGTGAGCATTATCCTGATACCAAATCTAGATATGAACACTGCAATAAAACTACAGACCAATATCTCCAATGAATGTAGATGCAAAAATTCTCAACAAAATATTAGCAAAGTGAATTCAACAGCACATTAAAAGGATTATAAACCACAACTAAATGGGACTTATCCATGAAGCAAGGATGCTTCAACATATACAAATCAATAAATGTGATACACCACATTAATAGAATGAAAGATAGAAATCATATGACTATCTCAATAGGTGCAGAAAAAGCATTTGACAAATTACAACATCCTTTCATGAAAAAATGTGCAATAAATTGGATATAGAAGGAACATACCTCAATATAACAAAGGCCATATATGACAAACTCCCAGCCAAAATTGTACTCCATGGTGAAAGTTTGAAAGCTTTTCCTCTAAGATCAGGAACAAGACAAGAGTGCCCACTCTCACCACTCCTGTTTAAAATAGTCCTGGAAATACTAACCAGAACAATTAGGCAATTATTAGAAATAAAAGGCATCCAAATAAGAAAGGAAAAAGTAAAATTCTCTTTTTTGTAGTTGATATCTTATATATAGGAAATTCTAAAGACTCAACCAAAAACCATTAGAACTAATCAATACATTCAGTATAGTTGCATGGTACAAAATCAACATACACAAAATTAGTTGTATTTATATACATTAACAACAAAACATTTGAAAAAGAAATGAATAAAACAATCCCATTCACAATAGCATCAAAAAAGTAAAATATTTAGAAATTAATCAAGGAGGTGAAATATCTGTATGCTAAAAACTGTAAGACTTTGATGAAAGAAATTTAATAAGACACAAACAAATGGAAGGATATCTGGTATTCATGGATCAAAAGAATAATATTGTTAAAATGTCAGTACTACCTAAAGCCATCTATAGATTCAATAAACTCTCTATCAAAATTTCAAGAGCATTTTTCATAGAAATAGAAAAAACAATCCTAAAGTTAGTATGAAGTCACAAAAAACCATGAACAGCAAAAGCAAGCTGGAGAAAGAACAAAGCTGGAGGCATCATACTTCCTGGTTTCAAACTCTACTACAAAGCTATAGTAATCAAAAGAGTATGGTATTGGCATAAAAACGGACACATAGACCAATGGAACACAGTAGAGAACCCAGAAATAAACCATTGTATATACGGTCAACTAACATTTGACATGGGGCTCAGGATACTTAGTTCGGAACAATACTTTCTTTCAATAAATGGTGTTGGGAAAACTGGATAACCACATGCAGGATAATGAAATTGGACCCTATCTTACACCCCTCACAGAAATTAACTCAAAATGGATTAAAGACTTGAAAATAAAACTTCTAGAAGAAATTATAGGAAAAAGTTTCTTGACTTTGGTCTTGACAATGATTTTCTGGATATGACACCAAAAGCACAAGTAACAAGAGCAAAAATAAATACATGGGACTACATCAAACCAACAAGCTTTTGCACAGCAAAAGAAACAACAAAATGAAAAAGTAACCTACAAAACAGAAAATATTTGCAAATCATATATCTGATAAAGCATTAATATCCAAAAATATGTAAAGAATTCATACAACTCAATAGAAAAAACAAACACACAAACAAAAACCTGATTAAAAAATGGCAGAGGAACAGAATAGACATTTTTCCAAAGAAGACATACCCATGGCCAACAGGCACATGAAAAGATGCTCGACATCACTAATCATCAGGGAAATGCAAGTCGAAATCACAATGAAATAATCACCTCACGCCTGTTAGAAAGCTATCATCAAAAAAGACAAGAAGGGCTTCCCTGGTGGCGCAGTGGTTGAGAGTCCGCCTGCCGATGCAGGAGACACGGGTTCGTGCCCCGGTCCGGGAGGATCCCACATGCCGCGGAGCGGCTAGGCCCACGAGCCATGGCTGCTGAGCCTGCGCGTCCGGAGCCTGTGCTCCGCAACGGGAGAGGCCACGACAGTGAGAGGCCCGCGTACCGCAAAAAAAAAAAAAAAAAAAAAAAAAAGACAAGAAATAACAAGTGTTGAGGAGGATGTGGAAAATGTAAATTGGCGCAGCCACTATGGAAAACAGTGTGGAGTTTCCTCAAAAAAAACAAAAACAAAAACAAAAAACTACCATTTGATCCAGCAATCCCATTTCTGGTTATATATCCAAAGGAAGTGAAACAGGATCTCAAAAAGATGTCTGTGCCCCCATGTTTACTATTCACAATAGCCAAGATATGGAAATAACCTTGTCCATGAGTCGATGAATGGTTAAAGAAGGTGTTGTAGATATACGTACTGCCATTTGTGACAATTTGGGTAAAACTTGAGGGCATTACGCTAAGTGAAATAAGTCAGGCAGAGAAAAACAAATTGATGTCACTTAAATGTGGAATCCAAAGAAAGCCCAGCCCATTAAAATGGAGAGTAGAGTGGTGGTTACCAGGGCCTGGGGAATGTAGGAAATGTGGAGATATTGTTCAAAGGGTACAAACTTCTAGTTGTAAGATTGACAGGTTCTGAGGATCTAATGTACAGCATGGTGATCATAGCTAATACTAATGCATTATATACTTGAAAGTTGCTAAGACAGTAGATCTTAAATGTTCTCCCCACAAAAAAGAAATGGTAATTGCATAATAGGATGGAGGTATTAGTTAATGCTATGGTGGTAGGTAATCATTTTGCAGTATATGAATGTATCACATCAACATGTCTTATACCTTAAATTTACACAATGTAATATGTCAGATATATCTCAATGAAGCTATAAAATATGTAAGTAAATAAAAGGAAAATGTGAATCCTAGGATAAGAATGTTATGATAGTCTAGGCTGGAGAAAATGCTAGATATCTGGAATTTATTTGTACTCCTAAATTTCCTCAGGCTGGGGTAACATATCTAATTTTCCATCCAACTGTGTGTTATCTGAGTGATGTGCAAGGTAGAAGTCAAAGAGAGAGCTATATCTTTGATGAAAGAGGGAAAGAATTCTGCTTCCATTGTTCCCAAGTTTATTCCATGAATAAATAAGATCAATACCTATGTTAAGGTAGTATGGCCCCACTGCATCACTTAATCTCAAGGAAAACAATCTATTACATATTTAAGAATAGTTTGTCAGACTAAAGCCTCTGGTTGACGGAGTAACCATCAAAAAATTCTTTATGTGGGTGGAGTGGTGAAAAGCTCCTACCTCCCTTGATCAAAAAGAAAGTTCTAAAATGGTGTTATGAAAAAGCTGTTACGAACTTTAAAATAAATAACACATGTTAACATAAGAACATAGAGGTATAAGAACCTCTCAGGTAAGAACGGGAGAGGTGATTTCTAGTGTTGATTTTATAAAATAAATTATTAGTCTACAATAACATGTTAGGTGAAATATTTACGGTAGTTTTCGTTCCCTTTTATAGTAACCTATACAAATAGGGAGACATTACTTACAAATATCTGTATTCATGTAAAAAGGAGCAGGGAACAAAAAAATGGTGTTATGAAATCAGTTTTTAAAAATTGATTTCTAATTCCAGCTAAATTGTGTGTATATTTAGATACAACTTTGGTAATCTCGCTAAGTGTCAGTATTTTGCCAAGTAAAAGCTCAAGAGGAAAGAAATAAGATTGAAAGAACTTCCTCTTCTGAAAGACCGATATGAAAGCCACATGGACAGGTATCCTTGCCTGTTTATAATTCAGTTTTGTAGGGTGCTAGACAGACCTAGTGACAAAGGGGTGTAATTTGAGAATAATGATGCACAATGCATGGCTTGTGTGGCACACCATTTATTCTGCCCTGTACTTGCATAATCATACTTTTATGCTGATTGACTCTACAAGTTTAATACTCAGGATGTACACTTTGCTACCTTTTCTGGATATTTTATTAACAAAAAAGTTATATCATGCTGATCCAAGCAGAGATCCAGCTGCAGAATAGATGATGAAGCCACATAAGTTATTAGCTTAGCTGAATGCATAAAAAAATTAATCAATAATCAGTTTGCATGTTTTAATGGAACCAGTGCAATGACTGCGATAATCAAAAAATACATATCAAACAAATTTATATTCTTAGTTTATTCTGAAGAGTAAATTAGTGCTATTTAGGCTGGTATTTTCAAAGTAAATAGATATTTGTGAACTTAAAAAGAGATAAATACCAGAATTTTTCTTCTGCAATTTTTGTTATTTAATCCTCCCTCTCCCCCCGGAAAAAAGTCTCCAGATATTAACACAGAAACTTTGTTTACCAGATGGGCAGCAGAACTATCCCCAAACCTATCCAACCATGAATTTGTCAAGCATAGCAACTGGGGACCTTCTAGAAGAACATCATTGACGAGACTCAGGGATGTAGACCCTTTGTTTGCACTGCTGCATACTTGGACCAAGGCTGATTGATTTCTGACTAAGAGGGTCAGTTGAATGGTTCAGGAATAGTTTCTTCACTACACATGTTGATGCAGTCAGTTTTCAGGGTATTACATCAAAAATCTCAAGTGATTGGCTTAAAGAAAGTTTTAACTTCTGGTATCTAATTCAACAAGCCTCTATTATACTACTATGTGCCAAAAACTATTTTAGATATTGGAGGTGGTATTGTGATTTTGTTACCTGTCTTCCAGGACCTTATACTTTAGCAAATTATTTAGGAAGACGGATGCTTGCATAGCTAATAGAATGCAGAATGATAAGCAATAGAATATAACCCAGGGTTATAGAACATAGAGGATGGGTGTGAGAGGGGCTGAAAGAAAAGGTAAAATTTGAGTGGGCCTTGAAGATTAGAAAGGTTGCTGACTCCAATGGCTGGCAGTGACAGGCATTCCGGGCAGAGTGGTATTCTTCACATTTCTTGAACAGCAGAGTCCTTTTTCATTGAAACTGGAAAAAAGGTTTTTGTCAAGGTTAAATGTACATTTAGAGATACTTTCATCACTTTTTCACTTTCTAAAAAGTAAGCTGACTGCTGCTAGAAATCAGAGTCTTGACATATCTGCTGTTTTCAGGTTGCTGGTTGGACAGCACTGCTGCCTGTACTGTGCGCTTGGATAACTCCAGCTAAAACTAGGAACTGGGCCGCAGCCATGTATGCAAGAACAGAATAAATGAGGCAGATGTTTTCCTGACTTCTGCTCTTTTGAATCTGCTCTGTGCAGAAGGGAGACGTTGTTTGCTTCAAATTATTTAAGTACAGCATTTGTCACTTCTGTAATTCACTTACCACCACCAGATATGCAATTACTTTAACTGCAAGCCACTTGCATCTTAGTCAGTTTTACTGTCTAAAACTATGTCAGCTTTTATTTGAAGAGCTAAGATTGAAATTGTCACTTGGGGCCATTCCAAAACTTTGCCAATTGTGCACTTTAAGTAGAGTAATATTTGAATTAATTTTCCTCTTGGATTTTAAGAAAAATAATTACTCATGTCATGTTTTTCATTTATAACTATCTTTTTACGTTATTTTTTAAGAATGAAAATTGGGAATTGGTTAACATGGAAGGCTACACAACTTTGTTCTACTGTTGGGTCTTGACTTACAACTTTATCTGAATGCATTCTTTCTTGATGACTTCCCTGAGGATTTGATTAACTTCAGCTTATACTATAATCCTCATAAGCCAGCATTGCATTGACTTCCCTATTCTTCAGGGAACTGAGACAGAGAACAGTATAGCTCTTCAGTGAATTATATCTTTTTTACACTAAATGTGGCCCTGAGAAATTGAATCCACCATTTATGCCTGATTAGAAAACTTCTAAAGACTGGTTTGTTCAACTTCAAGCTAGACAGGGTGACCTAGAAGGGTTTAGTTCAGGTGATGGTTACCCAGAATAGGTTAAAATATAGACGTGATGAGAAGGAAGTTGGGTAGCTTCATCTAAAATATAAGGGCAGAGATTTAATGTTTATTGGGAACACAGGATGGTTTTGATGACTCAGGGATGAAGGGCCTGGAATTCCTTGCCATCTTGGGTTATTTCCAGGGTAAATGAACCATGGGATGTACCCACTTTGTTGCTCATCTCACCAGCTGCCCGTTTTCTTTGCAACTGGGTGTGGGCATATTCTTCACCTTAGTTGGCTGGACCCAGTGCTGACTTGGAGAAGCTTAGCAATGCAGAGTCTGAGAATGCAAATCTTCATTCTCTGCCTCTGTGTCAGCCTTCCTATCTTCCTTCAGTTCTTCTAAAGCGCTATGCTGTTTCCTGCCTCAAAGGATCTTCACATGCTGTTTCAACTGTCTCTACCTCTCTCTCTCCATCCTTTGCCTGATCAATGTTTTGTCACTCTCCATATCTTACCTCTAAAAGTCACATCCTCAGGGAAACCGTCTCTGATATCCAGAGGAGGGCAGGCCCACTTTCTGTGATTCAGAGCATCCTGGTCTTGTCCTTTGTAACACTGACTTAAAATGGTAATAAATAATTTACTTTATAATTATTTTTTAAAGTTTCCTCTCTGAAATGTATACTCCCTGAATGGAGGGACTGTGCTAGTCTCTGAACCTACTGTACCCCTGGCTCCCAGCACAGTGGCTTACACATGGAGACCCCTTAGTACCTATTTGTTGAATGTATAGCACAGATTGAAAGAAGATCTGATATCAATCTCTGTTGCACAAGTTTTATCTCACAATATATTTCCATTGTTTTGCTTGATACTGGGAATGATTAAGAGCTCTAAGGCAGGTGATGCAGTTGGTTTACTGTAAGCTGTATAGTCTTAGTGGCTGTCAGATTTGGATTTGAATCCTGTCTCTTGCACTTCAGTCAAGTGATAGTGAGAAATACACTTCATACCCCTTTACTTCCTTTTTAATTTGCATCTCTAAAATGGGAATTGGTATTACATCCACAGAGAGTGTGTAAGGGACAGCCTATATTGTTGCGTTACAGTGAGGATATAGGATCTCAGGGAATGCTGACTTCCTTCCTACCCTCTTTCTGTCATCCCAAAGCACATTTTGGTGTCAGACAAGTTAAATGAAGTTTAATATTTTATCTTGGTCCTTTAAAGAGCGCAAAAATCACATCTAAAAGCATTACCTTTCAAATCAGGAAGAGTATTTGTGTTTTCTGAATGTTGGCCTGTTTACCATGAAGACTTGGAACTAACTACTTAATTTCTTTTGAGAATTATCAAATAGTAAAATGATGGATTGCATTGAACTGTCGCATCAAGAACTGACAAGGGGAAGCAAACTATTTTGAAACCAATGTCATATAGTATTTACAGTCTTTGCTGAATAAAGGAAACCATTTTTAGTTTTCTGGTCAAATAAGATATCATGACCCTTGCAAAAGCACACCATATTTATGGCCAGTTATTAATTCAGTAACTAACTATCGAGCATCTACTATATGGCAATCATTGAACATGTAATGCTGAGTAAAACGCTAGGTCCTTAGTTAACTGTGATGTTAAACAGAGTGTGATAGTCACAGCAATAGAGGTGCAAAGAGACAAACTATCTATAGGGATAGATGAGAGATTGAGAGATTGAGAATTAGGATACATTTAATTATAGGTACAAATTCTACTGCCACCAAGTTTGTTTTTCTAAGATGCTGCTGCAATAAACCTTTGACACACATTTTTTTCCCTCCATTTTGGAGAAATAGTCTAGTACTACTCACGGCCTATTAGAACCAGTGTTTCATCACTGTGGCAAAATTTTTAATTGGATAAATGTAGCTATTGCAGCATTTGACAAGGGAAAGGAATCACCCATAACCCACTACCATAACTAATTAGTGCATTTTGTTTTTGCATATTCACTTTTCATCTTTGTTGACATATATCTATGTTTTAATAGTCATAGTACACTCATCATTTTTAATTTTGTTTCTGTGTTAGTTTGCTAGGGCTGCCATCACAAAATACCACAGACTGGGTGGCTTAGATAACATATTTATTTTCTAACAGTTCTGGAGGCTGTAAGTCCAAGATCAAGGTATTGGCATGGTTTTTTTCTTCTGAGAGTCATGAAGGAAGGATCAGTTCCAGGCCTCTCTCCATGACTTGTAGATGGCCACCTTCTCCCTGTGTCTTCACATCATCTTCCCTCTGTTTGTGTCACATCATCTTCCCTCTGTTTGTGTTTGTGTCAGAATTTCCTCTTCTTATAAGGACACCAGTCATATGGGATTAGGGTCTACCCCAAACACCTCATTTTACCTTAATCACCTCTTTAAATACCCTGTCTCTAAATGCAGTTACATTATGAAGTACTGAGGGTTAGGATTTCAATATGTAAATTGAGGGGGGCAGGTACAATTCAGCCCATAACAGGCTCTTTTTTTTCCCAGTCTTTTTTTTTTCCAGCCACTTTTCTCTTTTGTTGTCACCTCTGTAGGGAGCATGGATTGATGGGGAGCAGAGGGTTCCATTAGGTTGATGCATTGGATTGTGCTTAACCAGTTCATCAATGTTGGGCATTTTAGGTTGTTTCTAGCTTTGTTGCTATTATAGGTATTGCTTTTTTAAGCAATGCCTTTTTGTGCATATGGCTTTTGCTTTTCCTCAATTATACCCTTAGGTTGAATCCCCAAGAGTGGGATTACTGGGGTGTTCTTATGGCTCTTGATACATATTGCCATATTGCTTTTCAAATAGGCTATGCCAATTTATACAGCTACCATACCAGCAGTATTTGAATATACAGCTTTGCTACAATACCGGCATTTGGTGTTATGGTTTAAATTCATTAATTTAATAGGTGTAGAATGTTACAACATTGCTGTTTTAATTTGCATTCCTTAAATTACTACTGGGGTTGTTCAATGTTGATTTTCTGTCACAGATTAGAATGTTTCATATAAAATATCAGAAAACCTTTATCCAAACACTAATTGCAGAAGCCAATTAATGCAAATTAATTTATTCATTAACAAAATTACCTTAGCACACTTTTGATGAGCATCTGTTCTGTGCCAGGTACTGTGTTAGGGGGTAAAAGATACAAAGGCAAATAGAATCCTTGTGTCTCGAATATGTTGGTCCTTACTGTCACTTAAAGTTTCATGGGAAAGAGAAGTTTAATAGATATCCCAAACTGACATGTTAACTTAAAATTGATCACTCCCCTGTGTCAGGATCCCACTAGAAAGAGATAACACATCCAAAAATGGTATTTGAGGAGAGTTCAATGAAAGGACTATTTAAAGGCAAGGTAACCAATAAGGAATAATGAAGCATCATAGAATTTGGCAATGGTGGTAAGCCTTGAAAACCATTTTCACCCCTAGGCCTAAAGGGACAATGAAAGGCAGCCGTTATTGGAATGAAGTAAGAGCCATAGAAGAGGAGCCATCATAAGGGAGCTGCAGCCTTAGTGCCCAGCAGCACCTCCTGCCAGCTCTCCCTCTTCCCTCCAGTATTCTGCTAGAGCCTCCCAGGGGCTGAACCCAAAGGGAAGCCAGGGGATAAGGGAGCCTGAATGAGCCATCTAAGGATGTCCGTCTACCAGGGCTTAAAGAAGGATGGAGAAAGGCAGAAAATGGATCTTGATGGGCCAACAGAGAATATCCAGCAGCGTCCATCCCCCACCCCGCCCCGAAAAGGAATAACACTGTTTCATGTACAAACAAGTAAGTTTGGAACATATACTCAGAAATTGACCTAAAATAACTTGCTTGAAACTGATGATGTCCAGCATCACTTGGGGCAGATTGCTTTAATGCTGCTTTTGCCACTAGTAAGTTTGCTGCTGCTAAAGAAATGTTCTTATTTGGCAAGAAAATGGGAATGGCAAGAGAGAGAAGTCTAATCAGATACCATACTGCTCCTGACCCAGTGGGCATCTTGACAATGTAATGCCACATTGGGATAATTTAGGTGTTTTGATTGAAAGTTAGTCTCACACGGGTTACCCTAAATCATGGAGTTATTATAAATTACCATAGTAACCCTGCTCTGGGGCTTTGTTTCTCTGGGCCACCAAAGTGTCACAGTTGATACAGGGCTCTCTCTCTCTCATGGAATCTTGACTTCTTTCTCTTCAATTACAAATATTTTCTTCTGCTACCAACAAGAAGGTTATCTTATTATCCAATCAGTTACTGGCAGGAAAGAGTTTGATTGGTCTAGCTAATTACCTGATGGGATTAGCCCTCCTTGAATCAGGTGGTCCACTTGTGATACAGTGAGCACTATCCCCTGCTCAGGCAGCCACCCAGGGATGCTTTCATTAGCCGGAGCTATGGAAGGAGCAGTTTCCCTTAGAAGAGGACAATGAGAGTGACAATATTGGCCCAGAGTACTCAGAGCTAACTGAAAAGCCATAAAACTTTCTTATCTGAAACCAATCTTTCCCATATTCACACCAGTCAAGATTAATTGCTGCTTCCTATGGGCTTCCATAACATTTTTAAATAAGTTTATTGAGGTTTAACTGACATACAATATTCTGTACATGTGTAAAGTGTAAAAGTGGATGATTTTTGACATATGTATACATTCATGAAATCATCGCCATAATCAAGATAATTAATATTTACATCAACATAAAATGTTCTCTCTGTTATTCCATAGAGGGATAAATGACAAAGATCCTGCCCTGAAGGAAATGAATGTCAAGTGAAAAACATGTAAAGAACTCATTTCAGATGGGCTAGACAGAATGAAACTGCATACAGTGCAGTGTGTTTTCTATTCAAGATTTTCAATTCCTGAAAGAAAGAATGAATCTTATTTACTTGGTGTGGATCCTGTGCCCACCCCTGGATCAACAACTGTGGCCAAGGGATCAGGATCTCATAGAATTAACATGACCACTGTTGGCCTATCGCCTCTGCATATAGGGGCCATTCCCAGAGAAAGGAGAATTGTAAGCTGGGGCACCATTCCAAGAGGTGTTTACTATAGGATGATAGAGGTTAAGAGGCAACCAACATCAAACAAAATATGAACCTTAATTTCCTCTTTCCTACTCTACCACATCTGCATTATACTGTTGAACTTTCTGTCTGGTAGAAATTTTGATTGATAGTGATTTGCCTTTCTCTAGGAATTTGAAAACCCTACTTTTTTGACATAAAATTTGTATCGCTAATTAGCTGCCTTTAATTTCTTGTCATTCGTTTTTGAAATTGTCCACTTCAGAGTTAATGCCACAGAATTTGCATGTCTCCTCAATTCTAACCCTCAACGAAACACGCACTCACACACACATGCACATATACAGCCTGCCTCTCTCCAGGATTCTTTGTGTATCTGTTTTGTTTTGTTTTTAACCAGGCAATTTACCTATGTGCAATTGTGGGCATGATATAATGACTTTGTGGGTAGAGAATTCAGTTTGTATCAGTCTCCAAGTAGTTCTAAGAACCAGGAATAGGGAAAGTATTGTAGATTCTGGAGCTGTTCCTGTTTTGATCCTTAAACAGGATTAAAGGAAGAAAAATTAAAGAGACTGAGAATGGAGTGAACTAGGTTTTGTCTGGTCTGGAGATAGGAGGATCGGAGCCATCTTTTTAAGGTTTTAAAGGGCATGAAAAATTTCTACGAAAGGAATTGGGATTAGTTGTTCTTTCTGCAGCAAAACTTCACAATACAAGGAACTGAATTTACATCAAAGCAGGAAAAGTGTTCCTTAGTCATAGGAAGGAACTTTTTTGCTTGTTGGTATGTTAAGTTGGAAGAATGGGTAACTGAGGGTAAGTGGCATTTCTGCTTGCTGGAGAGCTCTAGAGAAGGGCAAATAATCCTACACTGTACCAGACTGTACTGATCCTACACTGTACCAAAGTTGAGGAAAACAGAAATTTTCTCAGACTTTTTTACAACTCTTCAACTCTGTTTTTCTTGATGATTTCCAAATGCTACTCCATTAGCGGCAAGTATCACTTAAAGACTTCTCTGGAAAGAGAGACCTTGTAGGCTCTTTTCCAGGTCTTTTGTAGTTTAGTTGTCTCTCAAGTCAAGTAAACATTTCCTCACTGGATATTCACTTATTTGCACAATGCATAAAAATTAGAGATACTTTTGGATCTATTTATAAATCACGTGTTGGGCTTAATTAGCCTGAAGTTTGAACAAATAATAGCATTTTCTTTTATGGCTCTCCACCCTGGGGATTGCAATAATTATTAATAGCAACAAAGGATTTCAATAGTGAGGATATTGGTTTAACAATAACTCAAGAGTTCTTTAAAGAGACTCAGGGAGTCCACAGAGGCCCTCCCCTCCCTTCTCCAAAGTCATAAAATGACAGTAGCAAAGGAATTGGAGTGTTTAAACTATCCTCTGGTGAAGAGCAGAGATGTAACTGTGGGTAGGCCTTGGGCTGGAGTTTCTACAGTGCCCCCACCAACCAAAAAAAATAATATAATAAAACCAGTCTGTTTAAGGAAAAAGAAGCCTCCCCTCATCTCCACCATATGCAGATGTCTTTAAAAAGACTTGACCAGCCTGTGGGAACAAAAGTATTTGACCTCTGAGACACCATCCTAGCAGTGTTTGAAGGAGCTTGCTAATCTTGAGGACCATGGCACACATCAAAGGAAAGGAAAATGGCAGCTTTTGACAAAGTACTCTAAAGGGAGGCTGCCATGTGGTCTTTAGAAAGTTAACATTTGGCAGAGCTTGGCTAGACTGTGAGATCTTCAAGGGCAGAGAAGTTATTTGGTTTCCCTCCCCAGAGAGGATTATGGGAATGCAACATAATGGTTAAATTATAGACTGAACAAAGCCTAATTTGTGAGATAAGGCTATAGCTAACAAAGATATATATTCATGTTTTCCAAAGGCAAATGGCTTCATTCACCCATTACTTACTAAGTACTTCTGTGTTGTGCATTGTGTTAAGAGCTAGGGATTCAGTCCTGATTAAGACATTATTCCTGTCCTAGAAGGTCTTACACGCTTGGGTAAGGGGTGGGGACTGACTAGTAAATGGGTGATTAAAATGCAGCTAGTCAGGTATTGCCATATGGGAAATATGGGGACAGTGGGATGGAGTACAGAGGAGGGGCAAGCACTTTGCCAGGACTGGGCAGGGGAAAATGGCGGTAGGCATGGATTTTGGAGAATTTGCTATTTTGTATGCTCTGTGCCACAGGTCCTCTCTGTTAGAATGACTAAGAAATGCTGAATGAATTTTAATTTTCTTTAATGTTCCAATTCTTTTTTAATATTTCACTAAAATTAATTTTTTGCAATGCACCATTACAGAAAAAGAAAGGAAAAAATTTCCAATTCCTTATTCAGTAGGTAATTTCCTACATGAATGAGATGGTGTCAAATGAAACACATTCATTCATTCAAACAATTACATCTTAATGCCTCAAGAAGAATGTGAGCAAGAATTCACCAGACAGAACTTGGAAAATACTCCACTGAGGCCCACTGAGCTGTCCTTGCCAAGGCGAAGGACAGGTAATTTGCCGTGACTAATTGAAAAACATAAAGAACATTAATATGAAAAATGAAAGCATAATCCATGGTATAACAGGCAATGAAACCATTCGCATAACTGATTACTCTTCAAGGTAGCATGTTCTTCCTCTCAGGAATCTTTTTCTTTGGCCCAGTCTTTTAAAAGCCTGCTAAAGTGACATCACTTGAAAGGTCATGGGAGCAGCTGTCTTTATCCTTGTGTCCAGAGAGTGATACTGGGACACTCATAATTTGAGAAAAGAATTATTAAAGAAAATATTTAGAGACCTTGGTGATGTTATATGTTCCATCTGAACATCCTGAGACATAATATTAAGAAACAATGATTGTAATATTAGTGCGTTTTAATTTGAAACTTAGTAGCAGGCTATTAGAGGACCTAGGGTTCAATCTTAGCTCCACTGCATGTTAGCTTTGTATACTTAGACAAGTCACTTATCTCCACGTGATTCTTAGTTTCTTTGTCAGTAAATTGGAGATAATACGATCTCCTCTGCTTATCTTGCAAGGTTGAGAAAAACCAAATAGAAGGGCACTGGTGAAAGCTTTTAAAGACCATAAAGATTAAACATAAAAGGATTATTAAGAAAATCCTGAATAATTTTTATGTTGTTAGGTTAGGTCATACCAGCTTAATCAAAGTGAATTGTTTTGTATATATTGTTCTTCTTGAAGTTCAAAGAAGAATAGAGCAAATGATGTCCCTTTATAATATGGAAACCTTTGATCTTCTGAAGGTTATTTCCATAGAAACTCTAAATCTGCTGTGGGAGCATCCCAAATGCTCATTTCCTCCCATGGCTTTGGGTGATAAAAGAGGCAGATACAAGGCAGAATTGGGAAACACAGTAGCCATTGTGTGCTGACAGGGCCAAGGTGACTTATTTTTTTTTTTTTTTTTTTCAATGTGTTGTGGGCCTTGATAGCACGTTAATGACTGGCTAGTGTCCTTACCCTGTGTAATCTTGTATGGACAATCTACCTGAAGTCTAGAGGGTGGTATATTGTAATGGCCAAGAGCAAGAGATTTAAGGGAAGGTAAATAATTGCTTTAGATCCTGGCTCTGCTATTTAATAGCTGTGTGATCGAGAGTAAGTTACATAAACTCACTGAGCCTGAGGTTCCAGGTTCCATTAAAATGGGCATGACAGTAGTATACAACTCATTTAGGGATGTTGGGAGGATTGAATGACTTAATATATGTAAAGAGGCTGAGCAGAGCCGCTGGCAGGAGAGCAGACGGACCTATGGAGGGGAGCAAGATGGCGCAGACTCAGGGCACCAGGGGGAAAGTCTGTTACTCCTACGACGGGTTTTTGTGAGAATCCAGTAAGGAAATGAATGTGACTGTGCTTTGACACCATAAAGTGTAACGACGTGCATGAGGTGAACTGTGACTTACAATAATTCTGAGTAGTGATGGTTATTTTTCTGTTGTGGGAGTGAATTCCCTGGAGATATAGTGAGGGGATGTTGGAAATTACATTGGATGTAGTTTCCAATTATGTTGTATATTACGGACAAGGCCACCCAATGAAGCCTCACTGAATCTGCATGACTCGCAATTTGCTCCTTAACTATGGCCTCGACCGAAAGATGGAAGTTCATCACCCTCGCAAAGCCAATGCTGAGGAGAGAACCAAGTACCACACTGATGATTACATTACATTCTTGCGCTCCATCTGTCCAGATAACATGTCCGAGTACGGCAGGCAGATGCAGAGATTCTACGTTGGTGAGGACTGTCCGGTATTTGATGGCCTGTTTGAGTTCTGTCAGCTATCTCCTGGTGGCTCTGTGGCAAGTGCCCTGAAAATAAACAGCAGACGGACATCACTGTGAATTGGGCTGGGGGCTTACACCATGCAAAGAAGTCCGAGGCATCTGGCTTCTGTTACGTCAATGTCAATGATATCATCTTGGCTATCCTGGAACTGCTGAAGTATCACCAGAGAGTGCTGTATATTGACATTGATATTCACCATGGCGATGGCGTGGAAGAGGCCTTCTATACCACAGACCGAGTCATGACTGTGTCCTTTCATGAATATGGAGAGTACTTCCCAGGAACTTGGGACCTATGGGATATTGGGATTGGCAAAGGCAAGTATTATGCTGTTAACTACCCACTCCGAGATGGGATTGATGACGAGTCCTATGAGGCCATTTTCAAGCTGGTCATGTCCAAAGTAACGGAGATGTTCCAGCTCAGTGCAGTCGTCTTTCACTGTGGCTCTGATTTCTTGTCTGGGGATCAGTTAGATTGCTTCGATTCGACCATCAAAGGGCAAGCCAAGTGTGTGGAATTTGTGAAGAGCTTTAACCTGCCTGTGCTGATGCTGGGAGGAGGTGGCTACACCATTATAATGTCTCCCGGTGCTGGACTTATGAAACAGCTGTGGCCCTGGACATGGAGATCCCTAATGAGCTTTCATACAATGACTACTTTGAATACTTTGGCCCAGATTTCAAATTTCACATCAGTCTTTCCAATATGACTAACCAGAACACTAATGAGTACCTGGAAAAGCTCAAACAGGGACTGTTTGAGAACCTGAGAATGCTGACCCGCATACCTGGGGTCCAAATGCAGGCCATTCCTGAGGATGCCATTCCAGAGGAGAGTGGTGATGAGGATGAAGAAGACCCTGACAAGCACATCTCACTCTGTTCCTCGGACAAACAAATTGCCTGTGAGGAAGAGTTCTCCGACTCTGATGAGGAGGGAAAAGGAGGTCGCAAGAACTCTTCCAACTTCAAAAAAGCCAAGAGAGTCAAAACAGAAGATGAGAAAGAGAAAGACCCAGAAGAAAAGAAAGAAGTCACAGAAGAGGAGAAAACCAAGGAGGAGAAGCAAGAAGCCAAGAGGGTCCAGGAGGAGGTCAATTTGGCCTGAACAGACCTCTCCAGTTCTGGCTTCTTGCCAAGTTCCCCACCTCTATCTTGCACCCCCTCGGATTTTATATTTTCTATTTCTCTGTGTATTTATATAAAAATAAATTAAATATAAATATCCCCAGGGACTAGACAGGAGCCAGGGCCCTGAGCTCAGGGCACATGTGTTAGGTGAAGCTTTTCTAGTAGCTGCCTCACCACCCATCCCTCCTGAACTCTTAATTTTGAACCATAACGGGTGCCAGGTCTGGCTAGAAGGGATACACTTAAGCACCCATAGGACAAAATCTTGAAGTGCCTGCTTAGTAGCTTTGAAAAGGTGCCCTTATTGAGCACTTTAGAAGGGGTGACTGGATCTTCAGGGACTCCCTGGTCTTTTCAGGCTCCTTAAGGTAACATCAGCCATTTTTAGATTGGTTCTGTTCTCATACCTTTCTACTGGCCCCCAGTAAGCCAAGAAACTCACACTGCCTGCCCTCTCTGTCCTCCCACAATTCTGCAGGTGAAGATTGGTAGTCTAGTTTCCTTTTTGAGATACTGTTTTCATTGTTGTGAGAATCTTTGTAAAATAAAATGGTACATGTCTGTACCCTAAAAAATGTGTATATACAAAGAGACTGAATCCTTGGTATTCAACAAATATTAACTATTTTATTAGTTAGCCCTCAACATCTGGGATGGACGGGAACAGTAAGAGGTTGTTTCAGGTGAGAACCATCACATCGAATTATGGAGATAAGAGTAATGGAGCTAAAAGGAGCAATAGAAACAGTGATTGAAAACATAGCTCTGACATTGTGGAGTCTAGGTTCAGAGTCCAGCTCTATGTGACCTTAGACAAGTCAGTTAACTCTCAGAGCTTCACTTCAAATCATGAGGATCATATTAATTGCTTTTACACAGGGATGTTTTGAAGGATCAATTATATGATGCGTATGAAATGCAAAAAAGGATTGTCCCAATCATGTGCATCTGTTATAATTCCTATCGTAAGTGGTCTTCTGTCCTTCCATCTTTCGCCATGGGCAGAACTGTGAGGTCCTAAACAGTCTGACCTCATGAGTTGAGTCCCACTGAGTTGGAATTAGTGCAAATGTACATGTAGACTTGTGTCCTCCTTCGTACTGTCCTTGAAGGATAGGTCTGCTAAAAAGTGAAAGGTACCATGCATATATGGCCAGTTGATCAAAGGTGCCAAAGCAATTTAGTGGAGGGAAAATAGTCTTTTCAACAAATAGTGCTGGATCAACCAGATATCAGTACAGGAAAAAAGTGAACATGAAATTTTACCTTGTGCCATACACAAAAATCACCTCAAAATGGATAATAAATGTAAATGGATCCTAAATGGAACTAAATATAAAACCCCAAACTCTAAAGTGTTTAGAAGACAACATAGGAGAAAATCTTTGTGACTTTGGGGTAGGTGAAAGTTCATAGATAGAATACAAAAAGCACAAAAGTATTTAAAAAATGATAAATTTAATGTTATCAAAATTAAAACCTTTTTCTCTTTGAAAGATATTGTTGAGAAAATGAAAAGTCAAACCTTGGAATAGAAGAAAATATACACAGCTCTTATATCAGACAAAATACTTATATCCAGAATATATAAATGCCTTTTACAACTCCTTAGTGAGAAAACAACCGACAAAAATGGGCAAAAGATTTGAACAGATATTTCATGAAAGAAGATGGCCATGAATAGCCATCAAATGAATGATACAACCTAGGCTGAATTTAGGAGGGGTGTTATATGGACTCCATGACAGTTAGGCTGGCATTTGAGGGGATGGGCAGGGAGAGAGGGCAACCCTGCTTCTTCCCACCACCTCTTCCCATACATTTCTCTATTTTCTCCTTTCCTTTTGCTTCTTATTATCCTCTTGTCCTGAGAAGAAAAGCTTTTGGAGGGCTCAAGTTCAGTGGTCTGTATTTGTCCTAAGGTCATACAGCTGGTTGTAGGCAGAACCAGAAGCCAAAGCCTAGCGTCCTGACTTCCTGGGTGCAGATTCTTCATGGGCCAATGAAAGGAGTGTGGCCTGGGGTGCCATGGGCCTGGTTGGTTTCCCTTTCTTTCCACCTTCAGATTAAAGTCGTGTGGTTCTTTAAAACTGGCAGTCCAGCAGAAGTAGAGCCAGTGTTAGTTGCTGAGATCTAGTAGGTGTTTCTGTTTCACCCTGAGTGGCAGAATTACACCTTAGCACTTTGCGCGAAGATCAGCATTGGCTTTTGGCTCCCTGAATCAAGGCATAAATGTACATAGCTGTAGCAGAGTTATGCTTTCAAGCTGATGTTCTCAGTTATTTGTAAAGTTTTGTAAAATGTTTTTCTCTTGCCGGTCTGAAAAAAAAAATTGTTTCCCCAGAACTGCCTAGAATCATCTGCCACCAACTAGCTGTGTGACCTTGGGCAGTCACATCCCTCTCTGCACCTCAGTTTCCTCATGAGTAAGACTGGGGATTGAACTAGTTGATCTCTGAGGGCCCTTCAGATTTGACATTTTCTACGGTCTCTTGTTCCACGATCCTGTCAACTGCCTTAACATTGAAATGCCGCCAACATATATTTAGATATATGTTTTTGCTGTCGATTTGCAGTCTCTGGGATTCCTCTGCCTTGTTTATTGCTTCCTTAGAGCTGTATTGCATAATTTGCCTGCTTAGGATCTTGCTGTTTCCTACAGATGGTGTCTGAAAGGTGAAGACAAGAGTATTCAGTGCAGGAGCCCAGCCACAGACCCATCCCTTTCTGACAACAAAGCTATGTGTTTCTCCCTTTTCTTGTCCTCTGCCCCTCTTCCAGTTTGTTCCATTGCTACATTTGGGTTTTGTGATTACATCTGCAATAGCAGGCACAGATGTTTTTCTCACTCAATTTTACGGTTAATGGTGAAATGGATTTTTTGAGCAGATGCTCACATGTGGGTGCTATTCTTTTCTCTCCTGACACATTTTCTACACAAACAGCAGATTGTGTGTCTGGTGTGAGTTTGAGCCTACCAAGAGAAGAATTCAAGCTGAATAACACTGGGCTGATTTTCAAGCTCCTAAAACAATAATGCAGGCACTAAATTTGACAAACTCTTTGTAGCGCCCCTGCAGCCCAGATCCAGACCTGTATCTCCAGCCTTTGCCAGTTTTACATAAGGAGGCCGAGAGTAAGCATTTGTCCTTTGAAGGGCTGCCTTATGAAGGAAAACGATAACAGATTCAATTTCCAAAGAGCTGGACTCAGTTACTCTGTCACTGTGACTTCTGAGACTCAAGGCATGTTATTTAACCTCTGTTTCTTCATCTATGAGTTGGAACTGACAGTACAAAGCTGGTGTGGATCATTGAAAGGATTGCCAAGTAGCAGAGGTCCCTGCTTAAGTCTAATCCATGTTCACTACTGGGCATGTACGGTTAATTGGAACTGACTGACCAGAAGTCTATTTGCACAAAGGACTGAGAAGCCTCCAGGGAGAGAGGCACATCTGTGGAAGGGTTAAGAGTTTGGGTTTAACCCAAATTTCAGTAGTGCCAGGGTTTCTCATCCTGGCACTATTAAAATTTTGGGTCAGATAATTGTTTATTGTGATGGCTGTCCTGTTCATTGTAGGATGCGTAGCAGCATCTCTGGCCTCAACCTAGTAGTGCACCCCAGCCCCCCTCAAAGTTGTGACAACTAAAATTGCTTCCAGATATTGCCAAATGTGCTCTAGCGTGGTAGGGGGCCAACTGAGAACCACTGCCTTAGAGGCACTCAATACTGGCTTTAAATTCACTCACTCAGTGTCAGCAGCCAGTAACCCCCGGTGCTTCAATATTCTCATTTGTAAAATGGGGGCTTAGCTATTTTGCAGAAATGATTGTTGAGTGAATTAAAGCAACAGATTTGTACAAACCTTGGCACATAGTAACACACTAACTCCCTACCACCATAGGACCTTTGGTTGTTTCTTTACCTTTGTCTAAGATACGCTCTTTCTCTCACCCTGTGTCTATCTTGTTGTCTCCAACTCATCCTTCAGATCTTAACTAAAGAGGCATTTCCACGGGGAAGCCTTCCTTGATTCCTCAGACTATATCAGAGTTCAGAGGACTCATAGCACTTATTTTGTTGATATTATACATTATAAGACTTGGGGGATCATTTCATTAACATCTGTTGGACTGCTAGACTGTAAGCTTCATGAGGGCAGGTGCTATGTCTCTCTTGTTCACTGTTGAATTGTCAGAGCTCAGGACAGAGCCTGAAACAAAACATGCATTTAATAAAATATTACTGAAGGAAAGGAGGAAGGAAGAAATGAAGAGCTCAACAAACATTGCAAATATCATTAAACTTTAATTCCTCTAAGGAGTTATAGGCAGCTGATCAGCCCAGGAAACAGAATTCAGTGACAAGAGAGGAACAGTAGTTTTTTTTTGTTTGTTTGTTTTTATTGAAATATAGTTGATTTACAGTGTCATGTTAGTTTCAGGTGTACAGCACAGTGATTCAGTTATATATATATATGTATATATACGTGTGTGTGTGTGTGTATATATATATATATATATATATACACCTTTTCCAGATTCTTTTCCCTTATAAGTTATTACTAAATATCAAGTATAGTTCCTGTGCTATACAGTAGGTCCTTGTTGGTTATTATATATATAGTAGTGTGTATATGTTAATCCCAAACTCCTAATTTATCACTCCCCCCCTTTCCCCTTTGGTAGCATAAGTTTGTCTTCTATGTGTGTGGGTCTATTTCTGTTTTGTATATAAGTTCATTTGTACCTTTTTTTTAGATTCTACATATAAGTGTTATCATATGATATTTGTCTTTGTCTGGCTTACTTCACTTAGTATTATAATCTCTAGATCCATCCATGTTGCTGCAAATGGCATTATTTCATTTGTTTCTATAGCTGAGTAGTATTCCATTGTATAAATATACCACATCTTCTTCATCCATCTGTTGATGGGCATTTAGGTTTCTTCCATATCTTGGCTATTGTGAATAGTGCAGCAATGAACATTGGGGTGCATGTAACTTTTCGAATTATGGTTTTCTCCGGATATACAGTAAGTCTCCTACATATGAACGAGTTCCATTCTGAGAGCACATTCGTAAGTCCAATTTGTTCGTAAGTCCAACAAAGTTAGCCTAGGTACCCAACTAATACAATCGGCTATATACTACTGTACTGTAATAGGTTTATAATACTTTTCACACAAAAAATACATAAAAGACAAACACAAAAAATGAAGAAAACATTTTTGATCTTACAGTATGGTATCTTGAAAAGTACAGCAGTATAGTACAACAGCTGGCATATAGGGGCTGGCATTGAGTGAACAGGCAAGAAGAGTTACTGACTGGAGGAGGGAAAGGAGGTGGGAGGTGGTAGAGGTGAAGGATCGTCAGCAATAGGAGATAGAAGGCAAGCTGCTATTTCACTCCTGCCTGACGTTGATGGAACAAACATTCACATCTTTTGCAAGTTCACAACTTGAAGGTTTGTATGTGGGGGACTTACTGTACGCCCAGGAGAGGGATTGCAGGATCATATGGTAGCTCCATTTTTAGTTCTTTAAGCAACCTCCATACTGTTCTCCATAGTGGCTGTACCAATTTTCACTCCCACCAATAGTGTAGGAGGGTTCCTCTTTCCCTACACCCTCTCCAACATTTATTATTTGCACACTTTTTGATGATGGCCATTCTGACTGGAGTGAGGTGATACCTCATTTTAGTTTTGGTTGCATTTCTCTAATAATTAGCAATGCTGAGCATTTTTTCATGTGCCTGTTGGCCATCTGTATGTCTTCTTTGGAGAAATATCTATTTAGTTCTTCTGACCATTTTTTTATTAATACACGGAAATCTGTTGCATTTCTATACACTAACAATGAAAGATCAGAAAGAGAGATTAAGGAAACAATCCTTTTTACCATCACATGAAAAAGGATAAAAGGCCTAGGAATAAACCTACCTAAGGAGGCAAAAGACCTGTACTTTGAAAACTGTAAGACGCTGATGAAAGAAACTGAAAGATGACACAAACAGATGGAAAGATATACTGTATTTTGGGATTGGAAAACTCAATATTGTCAAAATGACTATACCACCTAAGGCAAACTACAGATTCAATACAATCTTTGTCAAATTACCAACGACATTTTTCACAGAACTAGAACAAAAAATTTTACAATTTGTATGGAAACACAAAAGACTCCAAATAGCCAAAGCAATCTTAAGAAAGAAAAATGGAGCTGGAGGGATCAGGTTCACTGACTTCAGACTATACTACAAAGCTACAGTAATCAAAACAGTATGTACTGACACCAAAACAGACATATAGATCAATGGAACAGGATAGAAAGCCCAGAAATAAACCCACGCACCTATGGTCAATTAATCTACAACAAAGGAGGCAAGACTATACAATGGGGGAAAGACAGCCTCTTCAATAAGTGGTGCTGGGAAAACTGGACAGCCACATATAAAAGAATGAAATTGGAACATTCTCTAACACCATGTACAAAAATAAACTCAAAATGGATTAAATACCTAAATGTAAGGCCAGATACTATAAACCTCCTAGAGGAAAACATAGGCAGAACTTGACATAAGTCTCAACAATATCTTTTTGGATCTGTGTCCTGGAGTAATGGAAATAAAACCAAAAATAAACAAATGGGACCTAGTTAAATTTAAAATCTTTTGCAAAAGAAAAAGTAAAGGAAACCATAAACAAAACCAAAAGACAACCCACGGCCTGGGAGAAGATATTTGCAAACAATGCAACTGACAAGGGATTAATTTCCAAAATATGCAAACAGCTCATACAGCTCAATATCAGAAAAGAGCAGTAGTTTTAAGGAAAGTCTGTCACTGAAAACTCTCTCCAGCTTGGTTCCCATAGACTTCGTGGGATTTGGTGAGCGTAGTAAATGTAATACCTCTTTTCTACCCCAGTTTGGAACTAAAAGATTCAGACAGATGGAGATCAACAATATCATCTTCATTCCTAAAAACAGCTGGATTTAGAGAACATAGTTTAGGTGTGCAGCAAGAATGAACCTCCTAATTCTGCACCTCAGAATTAGCTAGAGTTACCTAGTCAAAGGCAGCACTCAACAAATGCAGCACACCCCATTCAATGGGGCCCTGCATCTCTAAAACTCATGGTGTGCAGAACTAAGACTATTAGCTTCCTGACGGTAGGCCTGTCAGGAAGGGAGAAGCAAGAAGTGTTAAGCTGAGTGAAGATTGTCCTCCTCCTGGGGAGAAAGGCCAGTGGTATTACTCCAGTGTATGTCCCCCCATTTAGGAACATGATACCATGGGAAGGAACATTACTCCACCTCCACTCCTGCCAACAGATTTATATCTGCGTCCAAAGGAAATAGAGAATTGGGAGCAAAAACTGGCATGGGTATTTCATTAAAGAGCCTGTAATATATTGGGACTCAAGAAGTATTGCTCTGGGACTTCTCTAACTAATTACAGTGTAGAAAGGTAGAGAGGTGATCTTCTCCATTTTTCCACAGAACTCTGCAGCTGTGGCACATTGAAAGCTCCAGTACATTGATCTCACCAGTTGTTTCTGGGAGAGAATGCAGCCCCCATGGAAATGGTAGTGGGTTCCTCCAAATGTGGGTGTGATCTGTGGATGAAGTAGTACTCAGCGTAGGGCTTTCTAGTTCAGGAGACGAGGCCATGCTTAGTTGGCAATTTTCAGAGGCTAGTATTACAAGGACCAATGAAATGATGCATGCACCCTATTTTATTTTATTAAAATTTTTTTTAGAACTTTAGTTTTTCTTTTACTTTTATTTTTTATACCATATTCAAAGGTTACTTTCCATTTAACATTATTACAAAATATTGGCTATATTCCCTGTGTTGTGCAATGCATCTCTGAGCCTATCTTACACCTAATATTTTGTACGTCCCACTACCCCACCCCTGAAATGCCCCCCCCCCCCTGGTAACCACTAGTTTTTTCTCTATATCTTTGAGTCTGCTTCTTTTTTGTTATTCACTAGTTTATTTTTTTACATTCCATATATGTGACATCATACAGTATTTGTCTTTCTTTGTCTGACATTTCATTTAGCATAATGCCCTCCAAGTTCATCTGTGTTGATGCAAATGGCAAAATTTCATTCTTTTTTATGG
>NC_041234.1:111054907-111072878 GCF_002837175.3 Physeter macrocephalus
ACCCACGCACCTATGGTCAATTAATCTACAACAAAGGAGGCAAGACTATACAATGGGGGAAAGACAGCCTCTTCAATAAGTGGTGCTGGGAAAACTGGACAGCCACATATAAAAGAATGAAATTGGAACATTCTCTAACACCATGTACAAAAATAAACTCAAAATGGATTAAATACCTAAATGTAAGGCCAGATACTATAAACCTCCTAGAGGAAAACATAGGCAGAACTTGACATAAGTCTCAACAATATCTTTTTGGATCTGTGTCCTGGAGTAATGGAAATAAAACCAAAAATAAACAAATGGGACCTAGTTAAATTTAAAATCTTTTGCAAAAGAAAAAGTAAAGGAAACCATAAACAAAACCAAAAGACAACCCACGGCCTGGGAGAAGATATTTGCAAACAATGCAACTGACAAGGGATTAATTTCCAAAATATGCAAACAGCTCATACAGCTCAATATCAGAAAAGAGCAGTAGTTTTAAGGAAAGTCTGTCACTGAAAACTCTCTCCAGCTTGGTTCCCATAGACTTCGTGGGATTTGGTGAGCGTAGTAAATGTAATACCTCTTTTCTACCCCAGTTTGGAACTAAAAGATTCAGACAGATGGAGATCAACAATATCATCTTCATTCCTAAAAACAGCTGGATTTAGAGAACATAGTTTAGGTGTGCAGCAAGAATGAACCTCCTAATTCTGCACCTCAGAATTAGCTAGAGTTACCTAGTCAAAGGCAGCACTCAACAAATGCAGCACACCCCATTCAATGGGGCCCTGCATCTCTAAAACTCATGGTGTGCAGAACTAAGACTATTAGCTTCCTGACGGCAGGCCTGTCAGGAAGGGAGAAGCAAGAAGTGTTAAGCTGAGTGAAGATTGTCCTCCTCCTGGGGAGAAAGGCCAGTGGTATTACTCCAGTGTATGTCCCCCCATTTAGGAACATGATACCATGGGAAGGAACATTACTCCACCTCCACTCCTGCCAACAGATTTATATCTGCGTCCAAAGGAAATAGAGAATTGGGAGCAAAAACTGGCATGGGTATTTCATTAAAGAGCCTGTAATATATTGGGACTCAAGAAGTATTGCTCTGGGACTTCTCTAACTAATTACAGTGTAGAAAGGTAGAGAGGTGATCTTCTCCATTTTTCCACAGAACTCTGCAGCTGTGGCACATTGAAAGCTCCAGTACATTGATCTCACCAGTTGTTTCTGGGAGAGAATGCAGCCCCCATGGAAATGGTAGTGGGTTCCTCCAAATGTGGGTGTGATCTGTGGATGAAGTAGTACTCAGCGTAGGGCTTTCTAGTTCAGGAGACGAGGCCATGCTTAGTTGGCAATTTTCAGAGGCTAGTATTACAAGGACCAATGAAATGATGCATGCACCCTATTTTATTTTATTAAAATTTTTTTTAGAACTTTAGTTTTTCTTTTACTTTTATTTTTTATACCATATTCAAAGGTTACTTTCCATTTAACATTATTACAAAATATTGGCTATATTCCCTGTGTTGTGCAATGCATCTCTGAGCCTATCTTACACCTAATATTTTGTACGTCCCACTACCCCACCCCTGAAATGCCCCCCCCCCACTGGTAACCACTAGTTTTTTCTCTATATCTTTGAGTCTGCTTCTTTTTTGTTATTCACTAGTTTATTTTTTTACATTCCATATATGTGACATCATACAGTATTTGTCTTTCTTTGTCTGACATTTCATTTAGCATAATGCCCTCCAAGTTCATCTGTGTTGATGCAAATGGCAAAATTTCATTCTTTTTTATGGTTGAGTAGTATTCCATTGTATATATACACACTGCATCTTCTTTATGCATTCATGTTGATGGACACTTAGGTTGTTTCCTTATCTTGGCAATTGTAAATAATGCTGCTGTGGACATTGGGGTGCACTTATCTTTTCAAATTAGTGTTTTGTGTTTGTGTATATATATATTTATATATATACATATATATGCACACACACCCACACACATACATATATATGTGTATGTGCGTGTGTGTGTGTATATATATACATATACACACACACATATATATATATAACCAGGAGTGGAATTGCTGGGTCATATGATAGTTCTATTTTTAGTCTTTTGAGGAACCTCCGTACTGTTTTCCACAGTGGCTGCACCCATTTACATTCCCACCAACAGTGTATAAGGATTCCCTTTTCTCCACATCCTCAGCAACATTTGTTATTTGTGTTCTTTTTGATGATAGCTATTCTGACAGATGTGAGGTGATATCTCATTGTGGTTTTGATTTGCATTTCCTTGATGATTAGTGATGTTGAGCATCTTTTCATACGCCTGTTGGCCATCTGCATTTCCTCTCTGGAAAAATGTCTATTTGGTTTTTGTGCCCATTTTTTAATCGGGTTGCTTGTTTTTTTGATGTTGAGTTGTATGAGCTGTTTATATATGTTGGATATTAATCCCTTATTGGTTATATCATTTGCAAATATCTTCTCCCATTCAGTAGGTAGTCTTTTCATCTTGTCAATGGTTTCCTTTGCTGAATGTACCCCTATTTTAAACCCTGAGCTATGTAAATCAGGCAAATTTGTACATGAGTGCAAAAGCTCTGTAAACTGTAAATCCATTCAAATGCGAAGGGCTATTGAAATTTTCCTTTTCATGGTTTCATTTGTTGCATTTCTAACCTGATACACTTTTAGGACCTCAGGTGTTCATGATATTTTAGTGCCCATTTGCTGTGGTGTGGCTACTTTTCAGAATCAAGACAGATGGGTAGGTAGGCGTGGTGGCTTGAGAACAAAATAGAATGATCCATGCCAGTACTCAGTGAAGCCTTGGTGTTCTTGTACAGTCAGATACATTAAAATAGTTATTCACTAATTGATTCATTAAACCTCAACTTACTAAGTAGCCTGTGGGAGGCTTGCTTTTACCAGTTTTAAATTGGGAATAATACCAATAGCTCATTCTCAGGAATGTTATGCGGATTTAAATGAGGCAATGAATGCAAGGTACTTACTATAGTTTCAAGCACATGTTTGTTTGTTTTAATCCATAACACTTATTATTACCATTATATTATACAATATATTTCTTTGTATATAGTCTGCTTTCCCCTGCCAAAATGCAAGCTCTATGAAGTCAGGGACTTGATTTTGGTTTTGAATCTCCAGAGCCTTGCAAAGTGGAGGTGCTCAATAATTATTAGTTGAATGAATTAATGAACACTCAATAAATAAGTTTCCCTAAATTCCAGACTCATGTGTGCTATGTCCTAATCTTCATTTCTGCTTGAATGACCAATAGACAACTTAAACCTATCATGTCCAAACTAAACCCTTGGTTCCCACTGTACCTTCATCCCCCCAACGACAAATCAGCTTCTCTTTGTGTTTTTCATTTTAGTAAATGGTAACTCCATCTTTCCAGTTGCTCTAACCAACAGCTTTAGAATCATCCTTAGGTACTTTCTTTTTCTAATCCTTCATTTCTAATCTATCAGCAAGTTCTGTTCCTCTATCTCCGAAATATATCTAAAATATAACCATTTCTTAGAGCTTCCAGTGCTATCCACCTAGTCCAAGTCACCATCATTTCTTGCCCAGAAAATTGCTTCTTTGATTATCATCTAATTGTGTTCTTCTTATCGTATATTTATTTTTTTTTTTAATTTTTTTTTTTTTTTTTTTTTTTGCGGTACGCGGGCCTCTCACTGTTGCGGCCACTCCCATTGCGGAGCACAGGCTCCGGACGCGCAGGCGCAGCGGCCATGGCTCACGGGCCCAGCCGCTCCGCGGCATGTGGGATCTTCCCGGACCGGGGCACGAACCCGCGTCCCCTGCATCGGCAGGCGGACTCCCAACCACTGCGCCACCAGGGAAGCCCTTGTATGTTTATTTTTAAATATAAATATGATAATATCACAGCTCTGCTCAAATGTTCTGAAAACCTCTCAAGCCACTGTACTTAAAATACCACTCCTGCACTTTATTCCTTTACTCTACTCAACTTGTCATAATATATATCACTACTTGATTTTATTTGATTTGTTTGGTTATCTATTGCTATCCAGTAGAATATAAACTCCAAAGGGTCTTTGTAATTTTCTTCTTACAGACTTCAGTCTAGAACACTGCATGGCAACAATGATGACTGATGTCTGTCATGTGTGTGACTGTGTGTCTGTGTGAATGTGTGGCTGTATCAGTGTGAGATTATGTGTGAGTGTGTGAGTGTGATTGTGTGAGTATATGTAGTAGTGGATGAGACTGAGAATGTGTGAGAGTTAGTGTTAGACAACTTGTAAGAGATTTTTTGAATGAATTTTTGAGCGTGGGAAAGTGTGTATGTGTGTGAGACCTGCAAAGATATATGTGACAGAATATGTGAGTTAGTGTGCCAGAGAGAGTGTGTGTTTGTCAGTGTGTGTGAGAGAGTGTGATGATGTGTGAGTATGTGTATGAGTGTGTGAAGGTGTTTGTGAATGTGAATGTGAATGAGTATTTACAAGTGTGTGAGTGTGTCATGTGTGTGTAAGTATCTCTGGCTCAGAACTCTCCCCAGACCCTTGTGCGGTCCTCCCATACTACAAACTCACTGAGTAAAAGAAGATGCCCCCAAATATACTCCTCTTCCTTTGTTTCTCAGGAAAGGCACTACTAGCCATTTCATCACCCAACCAGAGATATGGGAATCATGCTCCAGTCATTTCTCGTTCTTAGCCTCATATCACCAAATTTCAAATCAATTTCCTCTTTTCTATTTCTACTAAAAAGTTCTGAGTTGAGGCCCTCATCTTCTATCATCCTCAAAAGTCGCCTGGTTAGAGTCCTTGTTTCTAGTCTTGAAACACTGCCTGAGGCCATTCCAGAACAACTCATGGAAGTGCTGGGGTATCAGTTAGAGATTCAATAAATGCTTCTCAATGATGCTGTGGAGGTAATTCCTGTGTTTGGAAGATTACATGAGGTATGCTCTGAGGTCCTTTCCAACACTTGAAAATCTGATTCTTTGCCCCAGTCCCACCAAGAACTATCACTACAGAAGGGTCCACCATCAATATGATATTTGATAACAGCTTTATCTACTTTATTCATTAGCATTAGATCAGATGAATAAATGAGAGTATTTAGTGGGCACCAGGAACTTCTGCCAAATCCCTTATCAGGTAGGGACACAATGCTACTAGCAAGAAAAGTGGGAGGAGCTAACTGGCTTTAGTTTTTCTCCCCCATCTGCCCTGTTTTAGAGTATTAGTAATCTCACTTTGTGCTTTACATCTTAGGGACCTTAGGTTTTAACTGAAGGTCCTTACTCAGTCATGCTTCACAAACCCCAATTTCTGGCCACAAGATTTCCACCTTAACATACATTCAATCGCTTCATTCATTCATTCAGTAATTACTAAATATTTGCTATATGCCAAGGTATAGTTCTGGATACCAGAGTTGGGAGAAAACATATAATAATGTTTAAAATGACCATCTATTTAGTTCCAGCAAGGTGATAGGCACTGTAGAAAAAATAATGTTTTGCATTAATATCATTTAGTCTTCAAAATAGCCTTGTTGCTACAGATGAGAAAGGCGAGGCGCAGAGATATGAAGTAATGTGTCCAAGTTCACACAGTAAGAGGTGGAGCTTGGATTTGAACCCAAGTCTGTCTAACTCCAAAGCACATGGTTTTAACCACTGTCTATATCTCCTTTTATACTGCCTGCAAGGTATTTGTAAAAATCTGATGGAAACTCCCTTACCTTTCCACATTGTCTGACAATCCACATTTCACTAATTTTATGTTTTCTTATCTATATACAATGGAAAGATTTCATTCTTTTTTATGGCTGAATAATATTACATTGTATGTATATATCACAATTTCTTTATCCATTCATCCATCTATGGACACTTAGGTTGTTTCCATGTCTTGGTTATTGTAAACAATGCTGCAAGGAACATGGTGGTGCTTATATCTTTTCGTTAGTGTTTTTGTTTTCTTCAAATAAATACCTACAAGTGGAATTGCTGGATCGTATAGTACTTCTATTTTTAACTTTTTGAGGAAACTTTTTTTTCATAGTGGCTGCACCAATTTACATTCCCACCACCATACACAGAGGTTCCCTTTTCTCTGCAGCCTCACCAACACTTGCTGTCTCGTCTTTTTTATAATAGCCATTAGAATGTGTGATGTGATATCTCAATTTGGTTCTGATCTACATTTCCCTGATGATTAGTGATGTTGAGCATTTTTTCATGTACCTGTTAGCCATCTGTATGTCCTCTTTGGAAAAATGTCTATTCAGATCTTCTGCCCATTTTAAAATCAGATTGTTTGCTTTTGTGCTATTGAGTTGTGTGAGTTCTTTATTTAATTTGGAAATTAGCCCCTTAACAGATATATGATTTGAAAATATTTTATCCCATTCAGTTGGTTGCCTTTTGTTTTGTTGATGGTTTCCCTTGTTGTGCAAAAGCTTTTAAGTATGATGTAGTCTCACTTACTTATTTTTGCTTTTGTTGCTTTTGCTTTTGGTGTCATGTTTAAAAAATCATCACCAAGACCTATGTCAAGGAGCTTACTGCGTATGTTTTCTTTTAGGAGTTTTATGGTTTCAGGTCTTACGTTCAGTCTTTAATCCATTTTGAGTTAATTTATGTGTATGATGTAAAATAGTCATCCAGTTTCATTCTTCTCCATGTGGCTGTGCAGTTTTTCCAACACCTTTTATTGAAGAAGGTATACTTTCTGCATTGTATACTCTTGGCTCCTTTGTTGTAAATTAATTGACCATATATGTGTAGGTTTACTTCTGGGCTGTCTGTTCTGTTCCATTGATCTGTGTGTCTGTTTTTATGCCAGTACCATACTGTTTTAATTACCATGCTCTTATTTAAGGTTCATACTCCACTTGAGTTCTGTATCTTAGTTCTTGTTCCCTTCTCAAGGACCTATATATATTTCCTTCTTTCTTGAATATTTACTAGGTCATTCCCATCAGCATGTAAATATGCTGTAGTATCTTCAGCCTTAAGACCAAAAATCTTCCTTGACATCTGACACATTCCAGAAAACTCCTCATTTCTTGGTTCCCCTTCACAGCAAAATGTCTTAAAAGATTTGTATGTACTCACTTTAATTCCTCACCTTCCATCATCTTTTTAACCCTTTTATATCAGGCTTTTATTTCTATCATTCAACTGAAATACTCTTAGCAAGGTTACTGTGACCTACCACTTGCAAACACCAAGAGTCAATGTTTTTTTCTTCAATGACTTGACCTGTTAGCAACATTTGTCTCATGTGATCACTTCTTTCTAGAATAACATATTTTTTTCTTTGCTTCTCTTTTCCTCCTACCTTATGGGTTCTCCTTTTCAGCCTTTGCTGGCTCCTCCTCCTCTGCTAACTTGGTTCTGGATAACCATCTCCATCTATACAATCTCCCTAGGTAGTCTCACTGAGAACCATGGGTCTGATAACTACTGTATGGCAATGGCTCTCAAACTTATGTCCCCATTTCTGACCATTCCTTTGAGCTTGTGGATCCAACTGTTTACTCACCATCACTACTTAGATGTCTAATAAGCATCTCAAGCTTAACATGTCCAAAACTGAACTTCTGATCTTCCCCATCCCTAGTAAATCTGCCTCTCTCATATTCTCCTCTATCTCAGAAATGCCATCTCAATTATTCCAGTTACTTAGGCCACAAACCTCCTTGACTCCTCTTTTTATCACACCCCCCACATCCTATTCCTTAGGAAATCTTCTTGGTTCTATGTGAGGAAAGAATTAACACAGAAGATCTGGTTGCTTATACCTTGCATGTCGAAGGAAGCTGGAACCATCATTGACCCTTGGTCAACCCTTGGAAATGTGACCCTCAGAATGTTATTTATGTCAGTGATTTATGATTTTATTGTGTTTTTGTTCACCTGGAGAAATGGACTCTGCTGTACCACCTTGACAGTTTGCTTTGCATAAGCATGAATTTCAGTGATGTGCACCTGGTTGTATTGTTGAAATCCCGAGTTTCCATTGCCATGGTTAGTTATGTAGTATGATGTGCCTGTGTGACCAGCTCTTAATTATAGCCTCAGGCCCAAAGACTCAAATGTGCTTTCCTGGACTGATACATTCCACACATGTCCCCATACTTTGCTTCTAGACACAGCATGCACTGTGTGGCCCCAGATGGGAAAGGACATGGAAGCCTGTGTTTAGCCTCTTAGACTTTGCCCAATGAATATCTTTGCCTATTGCTTTTGCTGTGTATCCTTTGCTGTAATAAACCTTATCATTCGGATTAAGCTATTGAGTTTTGTGAGTCCTTGTAGTGAATTAACAAACTTGAAGGTGGTCTTGGGGTTCCTGAAACACTCTACCTGCAAAATATATCCAGAATTCAACCACTTCGTACCATCTTTGCTGCTCCCACTCCAGTCCAAACTATCATTATCTCTAGTTTGGGATAATGCGACACTGATTCCACCCTTACTTCCATATAGCCAGTTCTCTAAAAAGCAGCCAGAGTGATCTTCAAAAAATGTAAATCTTATTCCATCACTCTGCCATTGAACACCTTCCAATGACTTTCTACCATATAATAGAGGAAAAATCATGCTCCTTATCTCTTAGCCTACAAGGTTCAACATGATCTGGCTTCCTGACATCTCTCTGAAATCATCACTTACCACTCCCTCCATTGATCATTTTGTTCCTCTTTTTTCCTAGAATACCTCGAGTTCATTCATTCTGGCAGAAGCTATTCTCTCTGGAGATCTAGCTCTAGCTCTTCGTCTATATCTTTCCATGGCTAGCTCCTTCTGGTCATTTAGGTCTCAGCTCTGATGTCACCTCTACAAACCACCCTAGCTTTAAGCCACCCCCGCATTATTTTATTCATGCCACTTATTAACATCTGAAGTTATCTTGTCTGTATTTAGAACACAGTCCTCTTGAGGGCAGACTTTGCCTTTCTCATTTACTCATGTTTTCCCAGTGTCTAGAGTAGTGCCTCTCTCATAGTAGTAGGCACTCAGAAAATATGTGCTAATTGAATGAATGAATGAATGAATGAAATACAAAACAGCTTTCAGCTTTAAGGAAGTCCCTATTGGGAGGTTTTTGTATTTTGTTTTATTTTGTTTTTATTTTCTGAAGTATGCTGGAAAAACGTTTAGGTAGGCAGTGTGTGTGTAAGGGCTAAGAAATTTTCTGATACAGTGCAAGCTCCATCAACTATATTATTCATTGTTTTGTCCTCAGTTCGTGGAGCAGCACTAGCTTATCGTAGGTGCTCAAGAAAGATTTGTTGAATAAATGAATGGTGTCTAACACAAAGTGCGCTTCATAAGTATTTGGAGAAAAATAAGAATTTAAGACATAGCAAATACTTGCATGTATGATTTATGTCTTTCCCCTTCTCATGTTCCACATTTTCCTCCCCACAATAAAAGATATTTTCCATTCTTTCAATCAGTATTTATCAAGGGTCTAATTTATACTAGTGATATTATGATATAAATAATTATCCAAACTAACGTATTAAAAGCATTACAAAACAGAACTTCTTTAATAGTTGAGCTCATCTTATATCTTTGTTAACTGGGCAGTAAGAAAATTGGAGGAAGACCAGAATCACACTATATCATGCAGTATCATAGATTTTGACTCCATATCTAAAGATATATACATAGGGAGAGAATTAAAAGGATGAAGCTGGATAAAAGACCTAACAATAGTACAGACCAGACTGAACAATTTTTTTGTCCACCCCTAAAGCCCATGTCTACTGCTGGGATTTTAAGAAAGTGTTTCTATGAAGTTCAATGCATTTCAATAAATTTTACAAAAGGGTTAATTGCCTTGGTCACATAAGTTGAATATGCAACTCTGATAGCATTATTTGGATGCCTGCTTTTTCGGTAAAACGTTAAAGGTCAATTATTGGCTCAGAAAGGCAAATTATT
This sequence comes from Physeter macrocephalus, assembly GCF_002837175.3. NCBI lineage: Eukaryota > Metazoa > Chordata > Mammalia > Artiodactyla > Physeteridae > Physeter > Physeter macrocephalus. Next base: position 111,064,883 of record NC_041234.1, read on the forward strand.
TCAAGGGTTTTGGGACAATGAAGAATCCTTGCAATGTCTAGGAAACTCAGGGGTGCCATAATGAACATCCATGTATATATATCCATTTATACTGTTGAGGTAGATTTCTACAAATGAAATTGATAGATCAAAAGGTATGCACTCTTAAAATGTTCATAGTTACTGCCAAATTACTTTTCAAAATGGTTAGAGCAAATTTATACTCCTGCCAACATCGTTGAGCTATTGCCCTTTTCCTGTACCCTCTCTAGCAGTGGGTATCATTAGATCTTCTAATTTTTCCACTCTAATTTTCAAAAAATCATATCCCTTTGATATTTCAATTTTCATTTCCTTGACAACTACTGAGGTTGCACATATTTTAGTATGTTTATTATTTTTTAATTCTGTGAATATTATATTCACATGCTTTGCCTATTTTGTATTGTATAATTATATTTTCTATAATAAATCATTACTTATTGATTTGCAGGATTTTTATGTATTAGAAGTGAATGTTTTGCTTATTATATTTTTAAAATACTTTATCTTCTTTATTGTTCTCTGAATTTATTTATAGAATATAGAATCTTTTGATGCATAGAAAATTTTAATATTTATGTGGTTAAAGTGATCACATTTTTTATTTTATCCCTTCTAGGTTTTTTATCTTGCTGGGAAATCCTTACCCATACTAAATTTACAAAATGTTATCCTCTTACTACCTCTGGTTTTTTTCCAGTTTAATTTTTAATCATTCTAAAATATATGTAGGTAAGAATCTAAATTAATTATCTTCCAAAGGTGTGTATTCCAATGGATTTAATTAGATTTACTGAATAATCCTTTGTTCCCTCACCTCTCTGATTGCCCCCATTTTAATATGTTTCATTCCTATATATACATGGATCTGTCCCTTGACTCTCTTTTCTGTTCCACTTGTCCATTTGTCTATTCTTTTGTCAATACTGTAGTCCTTTGATTACAGTGGCTTTACAATATATTTTGAGATCTGATAGGTCAAGTCCTCCCATATTATTCTTCAAAAATGTCTTGGCACTTGTACATTTCTTCTGTCATAAGAATTTTAAATTTTTTATAATTGCAAAAAAGTCCACTTAAATTTTGATTGAAAATAAATTAATATGCTAACTAACTCTATTGCTCAGGATTGCTATTATCAACTATCATTAAATAAATAAATCTTAGCTCTTTAACCATAGAGACTGCTATTCAGGTGGGAAAATCATCTTGATTGCAAATCAAAATTTGCAATTCATAATGTCTGATCCTGTGATTTGCTGCTCGTATGTTTTCTGTATCTGTAGCCTCCTACATGTCATTACTGATGAGTACTCACATGGCTATCTTGTGCTTGTGCCAACTTCTCTGGAGGACACTCGCTTTATTCCTGGAGGATAACCCCCTGAACCCTCCAAAATAAGTTTCCTGTAAGCCACATGGTCTACGTTTTATCTCATGCCGTATTAAATATCCTCTATGATATTTTTGAGAATCCGATCCAAACAACAGAAACTTAATTGGGATTTAGAAATTTATTACAAGTTTAAAGTATTGTCTTCATTTCCAAGAATCATGGTATATCTATCCATATATTCAGGTACTTTTATATGGCTTTGATCAGTTCTTACATTTTTTCATTATAACACATTCCTTGGTATTTTATAGATTTTACAGCAATTTTGAGTAGATTTTCTTTCTTGAATTTCAATTTCTAATTGCATATTGTTAGCATAAAACAAAACTTATCTTATTTCTAGCCAACTTCCTAAATTTTCTTATCCTAATAGTTGATTTACCCAAGTAAGATTTTGAATTTTCTAGGTATACAGTTATAACGTCTTAAATAATATTAATTTTGTCTCATGTTCTAAAATGTATACCACGTTTAATTTTGCTATCTTATTTCATTAACTACTACTCCAAACAGATAGAGGAAAATATTTTTTATACTAATGCTCAATAGTTTTAGAGATTATCTGAATACTATGCAGCCATTAAAAATGACCTTATTGGAGAATACTTAATGACATGGGAAATACTAGTTACACATTAATTTAAAAAAATACAGAATTGTTTTTGGAATATGATCTAGTTTTAAAACACAGACACAGGCACACACAGAGACACGCACACACACAGGCACATACACTAGCACATTCAAAATGAAATTCAAAATGAAAAAAAAATATCCGGGGTGAATATATGTCAATATAGAGACTGTATAATCATGGGATGATAGAATTTTTCCTTTTCTTTATATTTTTAGGTATTTTACAATTTCCATAATGAGCAAATATAGTTCTTGTGATCAGAATAAAACCATGAATGTTATTAAGAGCAAGATAGAGATTTTTTAGGGGTACTGCTACCAGTCAGCAAGAGGAGCTTCTTACTTGGTCTGCACGTTCTAGTCATTAAATTCCAAAATATTAAATGCAAAGAGTTTTTAATATAATGGCAGTTGCACAATATCCTGTCTTTATATTTCTATGACGCTAGTTACTGTCTTCGTAGATTTGTGGAATGCTGGCATTGCAACTCTTCTTTAGTGCAAACTGGCTCTGCCAGTGCCATCTGCAAAACACATCTGCGGCAAAATGGCCATCTCATTGGATATAGGTAGGGAAAAGAAACAATCTTTGCTGAGCACTGCCTAGAAGACTTTCCCCCATTACTGAGAGTCTGTTCCCCCCTAGAGATCCTCTTCTGCTTTTTCTACCATAAGTCATCCCCTTAGCTGACATAGTTCCATTTAAAATTGGTCCCTTTGCAGGTTCACTGGTGCTTTACTCTATTTCATGCAGGTTATAAAAGTGGTTGTAACTTTTGTACTTGAGTAGAATTAAATAACTTTCAGTCTCGTCCTTTATAGCCTTTGCCCACTCTTCCTACAGAGATTTTATTTAGGAAAGATGTTCACCTGAATTTTCTATTAGCTGTACGTCAGCCAGTCTAAGCATGGGAGCATCTTAAATCCTGGGGATGGAGGCTCCTTATAGGCTTTGTTGTCTGTGGCCTTTGATTTCTTTCCCTCCTGGTGGAAATAGATTGGAGGGCACTGAAGGTTAAAGAAACCTCATAGAGTAGAGGCTGTCAAAGGCCCATTAGGTGAAATCTAAGATAGGAATCCCAAAGCTCACCAAGTTTGAAAGTATAAACTTTCACTCAAACACTTAGAATATAGGTATATTACTTTAGCCATTTGTTTTTATGTTAGAAAGCCCAAATTGTTTTATCTTGTTAAAGAAGATTGTCATGGAAATGTTAATCATTAAGTGGATTGCTATATACTGAGTGTGTTCCCTGGCTTTGAGCAAATCAGGAACATCCCACACTTTGATCCATGTTTGAAGATTTGGATGATATTTTCTTCATTTCTTTTATTTCCTAACAGAGATGCTGCTATTGAAAACAAACTGTTGCTTTGTCAAAGCACATATTCTGTTACTCTGTGTTATTTTTACAGAGCCTAATAAAACATTATGCTACTAATCAAAGGTGATAGATACAAAGCATTGTTTTGTCTTCTGGCATTATGGACTATGCTAATGGCCATCTGCCCATAATTGATATTTGTTCTTCAGTCACAAAAAAATAAACAGAATCAACTATAAAAGACTACTATTTTGTTGTGATAGATGCTCTGCAGTTGTCTTTTATTCTCCATTTTGTTTTTCATAATTTCTTAGTTAATTATTTAGTAGTATAATACTTTTATAGCACTAGGACTGTCACTGAATTCCAAATGGGGATTTGAAATATATTGTATAAACACAGAGATGTCACTCCTAATATCCTCACCATGCAGCTGGGAAAGAACAATCAATCCAATAACATTTAAGACATATTGAGGATAATATTTTTTCTTTTGTTTTCACACATGTTGGAGGGTAACTCACACTTTAATTTTCTGTAGAGTAAGAATTGGTAATAAAGAAATCAATCCAGAGAGACCTTCAAAATGGCGGAGGAGTAAGACGTGGAGATCATATTCCTCCCCACAAATACATCAGAAACACATCTACATGTGGAACAACTCCTACAGAACACCCACTGAACGCTGGCAGAAGACCTTAGACTTCCCAAAAGGCAAGAAACACCCCACGTACCTGGGTAGGGCAAAAGAAAAAAGAAAAAACAGAGACAAAAAGTTAGGGACAGGATCTGCACCTCTGGGAGGGAGCTGTGAAGGAGGAGAAGTTTCCATACACTAGGAAGACCCTTCATGGGCAGAGACGGGGGATGGACAGAGGGGAAGCTTCAGAGCCACGGAGAAGAGCACAGCAACAGGGGTGCAGAGAGCAAAGCGGAGAGATTCCCACACAGAGGATGGGTGCCAACCAGCACTCACCAGCCTGAGAGGCTTGTCTGCTCACCCGCCGGGGCTGGTGGGGGATGGGAGCTGGGAGCTGAGGCTCAGGCCCCAGAGGTCAGATCCCAGGGAGAGGACTGGGGTTGGCGGCGTGAACACAGCCTGAAGGGCGCTAGTGCACCACAGCTAGCTGGGAGGGAGTCTGGGAAAAAGTCTGGAATTGCCTAAAAGGCAAGAGACCATTGTTTCGGGGTGCGTGAGGAGAGGGGATTCAGAGCACCACCTAAATGAGCTCCAGAGATGGGCTCAAGCCGCGGCTATCAGCACAGACACCAGAGACGGACATGAAATGCTAAGGCTGCTCCTGCAGCCACCAAGAAGCCTGTGTGCAAGCACTGGTGGGGGATGGGAGCTGGGAGCTGAGGCTCAGGCCCCAGAGGTCAGATCCCAGGGAGAGGACTGGGGTTGGCGGCGTGAACACAGCCTGAAGGGCGCTAGTGCACCACAGCTAGCTGGGAGGGAGTCTGGGAAAAAGTCTGGAATTGCCTAAAAGGCAAGAGACCATTGTTTCGGGGTGCGTGAGGAGAGGGGATTCAGAGCACCACCTAAATGAGCTCCAGAGATGGGCTCAAGCCGCGGCTATCAGCACAGACACCAGAGACGGACATGAAATGCTAAGGCTGCTCCTGCAGCCACCAAGAAGCCTGTGTGCAAGCACAGGTCACTATCCACACCTCCCATCCTGGAAGCCTGTGCAGCCTGCCACAGCCAGGGCCCCGTGACCCAGGGGCAGCTTCCCTGGGAGAACACAGGGCATGCCTCAGGCTGTTGCAATGCTATGCCGGCTTCTGCCATGGCAAGCTCACCCCGCATTTTGTACCCCTCCCTCCCCCACCAGGCCTGAGTGAGCCAGAGCCCCCTAATCAACTGCTACTTTAATCCCGTCCTGTCTGGGCGGGAACAGACGCCCTCAAGTGACCTACACACAGAGGCGGGTCCAAATCAAAAGCGGAACCCCAGGAGCTGTGCGAACAAAGAAGAGAAAGGGAAATCTCTCCCAGCAGCCTCAGGAGCAGCGGATTAACTCTCCACAATCAACTTGATGTAACATGCATCTGTGGAATACCTGAATAGACAATGAATCATCCCAAAATTGAGGTGGTGGACTTTGGGAGTAACTGTAGACTAGGGGTTTGCTTTCTGGATCTAATTTGTTTCTGGTGTTATGTTTATCTTAGTTTAGTATTTAAAGTTTATAATCATTGGTAGATTTGTTCATTGATTTGGTTGCTCTCTTCCTTTATTTTTATATATATAGATATATATCTATTTTTTCTTTTTTTCTTTTTGTGTGTATGCTTCTTTATGTGATTTTGTCTGTATAACTTTGCTTTTACCATTAGTCCTAGGGTTCTGTCTGTCCATTTTGTTGGTTTCTTTGTTTATTGTTTTTTTAGAATAGATTTAGCGCTTGTTATCGTTGGTGGATTTGTTTTTTGGTTTGGTTGCTCTCTTCTTTTTTTCTTTTTTAAAATTACTTTTTAGTTTTGCTTTAATGATTAAAAAATTTTTATTTTAATAACTTTTATTTTAGTGCTTTTCTTCCTCCCTCCCTCCCTCCCTCCCTCTCTCTCTCTCTCTCTCCCTCCCTCTCTCCCTCTCTCTCTCTCTCTCTCTCTCTCTCTCTCTCTCTCTCTCTCTCTTTCTTTCTCTCTCTCTCTCTTTTCTTCTGAGCCATGTGGCTGACAGGGTCTTGGTGCTTCAGCTGGGTAATTAGGCCTGTGCCTCTGAGGTGGGAGAGCACAATTTGGGACACTGGTCCACCAGAGACCTCCTGGCACCATGTAATATCAAATGGCGAAAGCTCTCCGAGAGATCTCCATCTCAACGCTAAGACCCAGCTCCAATCAATAACCAGCAAGCTACAGTGCTGGACACCCTATGCCAAACAACTAGGAAGACATAGACTAGGGGTTTGCTTTCTGGATCTAATTTGTTTCTGGTGTTATGTTTATCTTAGTTTAGTATTTAAAGTTTATAATCATTGGTAGATTTGTTCATTGATTTGGTTGCTCTCTTCCTTTATTTTTATATATATAGATATTTTTTTTTTCCTTTTTCTCTTTTTCAGAGTGTGTATGTGTATGCTCCTTTGTGTGACATTGTCTGTATAGCTTGGCTATTACACTTTGTCCTAGAATTCTGTCTGACCATTTTTTATTTGTTTATTTTTAATTTTTTAAAATTTTTAATCATTTGTTTTGTGTTATTTTAATAACTTTATTAATTTACTTATTTATTTTTAAATTATTTTCTCCCTTTCCTTCTGAGCAATGTGGCTGACAGGGTCTTGGTGCTCTGGCCGGGTGTCAGGCCTGTGCCAATGAGGTGGGAGAGCTGAGTTCAGGACAATGGACCACCAGTCAATAACCAGCAAGCTACAGTGCTGGACACCCTATGCCAAACAACTAGGAAGACAGGAGCAGAACCCCACCCATTAGCAGAGAGGCTGCCTAAAATCATAATAAGGTCACCTAAAATCATAATAAGGTCACAGACACCCCAAAACACACCACTGAACTCAGTCCTGCCCACCAGAAAGACAATATCTAGCCTCATCCACCAGAACACAGGCACTAGTTCCCTCCACCAGGAAGCCTACACAACCCACTGAACCAACCTTATCCACTGGGGCAGACACCAAAAACAATGGGAACTACGAACCAGCAGGCTGCAAAAAGGAGACCCCAAACACAGTAAGTTAAGCAAAATGAGAAGCAGAGAAAGACACAGCAGATGATGTAACAAGGTAAAAACCCACCAAACCAAACAAATGAAGAGGATATAAGCAGTCTACCTGGAAAAGAATTCAGAGTAATGATAGTAGAGTTGATCCAAAATCTTGGAGATAGAATGGACAATATACAAGGAATTTTAACAAGGACCTAGAACAACTAAAGAGCAAACAAACGATGAACTACACAATAAATGAAATTAAAAATTCTCTAGAAGGAATCAATCTCAGAATACCTGAAGCAGAAGAACGGATAAGTGACCTGGAAGATAAAATAGTGGAAAAAACTACCGAAGAGGACAATAAAGAAAAAAGAATGAAAAGAATTGAGGGCAGTCTCAGAGACCTCTGGGACAACATTCAACACACCAACATTAGAATTATAGGTGTCTCAGAAGAAGCAGAGAAAAAGAAAGGGACTGAGAAAATATTTGAAGAGATTATAGTTGAAAGCTTCCCTGATATGGGAAAGGAAATAGTCAAGTCCAGGAAGCACAGAGAGTCCCATACAGGATAAATCCAAGGAGAAACATACCAAGACATATTAATCAAACTATCAAAAATTAAATACAAAGAAAACATATTAAAAGCAGCAAGGGAAAAACAACAAATTACATACAAAGGAATCACCATAAGGTTAAGAGCTGATTTTTCAGCAGAAACTCTGCAAGCCAGAAGGAAGTGGCAGGACATATTTAAAGTGATGAAAGGGAAAAAGCTACAACCAAGATTACTCTACACAGGAAGGATCTCATTCAGATTCAACGGAGAAATTAAAACCTTTACAGACAAGCAAATGCTAAGAGAATTCAGCACCACCAAACCAGCTTTACAACAGATGCTAAAGGAACTTCTCTAAGCAGGAAACACAAGAGAAGGAAAAGATC
>NC_041234.1:111073186-111073950 GCF_002837175.3 Physeter macrocephalus
TAACACTATCATAGTAGGGGACTTTAACAGCCCACTTTCACCAATGGGCAGATCATCCAAAATGAAAATAAATAAGAAAACACAAACTTTAAATGATACATTAAACAAGATGGACTTAATTGATATTTATAGGACATTCCATTCAAAAACAACAGAATATACTTCTCAAGTGCTCATGGAACATTCTCCAGGATAGATCATATCTTGGGTCACAAATCAAGCCTTGGTAAATTTAAGAAAATTGAGATAGTATCAAGTATCTTTTCTGACCACAATGCTATGAGACTAGATATAAATTACAGTAAAAAATCTGTAAAAAATACACACACATGGAGACTAAACCATACACTACTTAATAGCCAAGAGATCACTGAAGAAATCAAAAAGGAAACCAAAAAGTACTTAGAAACAAATGACAATGAAAACACGACAACCCAAAACCTTCGGGATGCAGCAAAAATAGTTGCAAGGGGGAAGTTTATAGCAATACACTCCTACCTCAAGAAACAAGAAACATCTCAAATAAGAAACCTAACCTTACACCTAAGGCAATTAGAGAAAGAAGAACAAAAAGACCCCCAAGTTAGTAGAAGGAAAAAAATGATAACGGTCAGATCAGAGGTAAATGAAAAAGAAATGAAGGAAACAGTAGCAAAGATCAATAGAACTAAAAGCTAGTTCTTTGAGAAGATAAACAAAATTGATAAATCATTAGCCAGACTCATCAAGAAAATAAGGGAGAAGACTCAAATCAATAGAATTAG
>NC_041234.1:111074237-111074992 GCF_002837175.3 Physeter macrocephalus
CAAACTCATTCTATGAGGCCACCATCACCCTGATACCAAAACCAGACAAAGATGTCACAAAGAAAGAAAACTACAGGCCAATGTCACTGATGAACAGACATGCAAAAATCCTAAATGAAATACTAGTGAACAGAATCGCAACAGCACATTAAAAGGATCATACACCATGATCAACTGGGGTTTATCCCAGGAATGGAAGGATTCTTCAATATATGCAAATCAATCAATGTGATACACCATATTAACAAATTGAAGGAGAAAAACCATATGCTCATCTCAATAGATGCAGAAAAAGCTTTCGACAAAATTCAACACCCATTTATGATAAAAACCTTCCAGAAAGTAGGCATAGACGGAACTTATCTCAACATAATAAAGGCCATATATGAAAAACCCACAACCAACATCGTTCTCCATGGTGAAAACCTGAAACCATTTCTTCTAAGATCAGTAACCAGACAAGGTTGTCCACTCTCACCACGATTATTCAACATAGTCTTGGAAGTTTTAGCCACAGCAGTATGAGAAGTAAAAGAAATAAAAGGAATCCAAATGGGAAGAAAAGAAGTAAAGCTGTCCCTGTTTGCAGATGACGTGATACTATACATAGAGAATCCTAAAGATGCTACAAGAAAACCACTAGAGCTAATCAATGAATTTGGTAAAGTTGCAGGATACAAAATTAATGCACAGAAATCTCTTGCATTCCTACACACTAATGATGAAGAATCTGAAAGAGAAACTAAGGAAACACT
>NC_041234.1:111075045-111083622 GCF_002837175.3 Physeter macrocephalus
GAGAGATATACCATGTTCTTGGATTGGAAGAATCAACATTGTGAAAATGACTGTACTACCCAAAGCAATCTACAGATTCAATATAATCTGTATCGAACTACCAATGGCATTTTTCACAGACATAGAACAAAAAAAATTCACAATTTGTATGGAAAGACAATAGACCCTGAATTGCGAAAGCAATCGTGAGAAAGAAAAATGGAGCTGGAGGAATCAGGCTCCCCGACTTCAGACTATACTACAAAGTTACAGTAATCAAGACAGTATGGTACTGGCAGAAAAACAGAAATGTAGATCAATGGAAGAGGATAGAAAGCCCAGAGATAAACCCATGCACATAAGGTCACCTTATGTTTGATAAAGGAGGCAAGAATATACAATGGAGGAAAGACAGCCCCATCAATAAGTGGTGCTAGTAATACTGGACAGCTACATGTAAAAGAATGAAATTTGAACACTTCCTAACACCATACACAAAAATAAATTCAAAGTGTATTAAAGACCTAAATGTAAGACCAGACACTATAAATCTCTTAGAGGAAAACATAGGCAAAACAGTCTATGACATAAATCACAGCAAGATCCTTTTTGACCCACCTCATAGAGAAATGGAAATAAAAACAAAAATAAACAAATGTGACCTAATGAGTCTTAAAAGCTTTTGCACAGCAAAGGAAACCATAAATAAGATGAAAAGACAGCCCTCAGAATGGGAGAAAATACTTGCCAATGTAGCAACTGATGAAGGATTAATCTCAAAAATTTACAAGCAGCTCATGCAGTTCAATATCAAAAAAACAAAAAACCCAATCCAAAAATGGGCAGAAGACCTAAATAGACATTTCTCCAAAGAAGATATGCAGATTGCCAACAAACACATGAAAGGATGCTCAACATCACTAATCATTAGAGAAATGCAAATCAAAACTGCAGTGAGGTCACACCTCACACCGGTCAGAATGGCCATCATCAAAAAATCTACAAACAGTAAATGCTGGGAGGTGTGTGGAGAAAAGGGAACCCTCTTGCACTGTTGGTGGGAATGTACATTGATATAGCCACTATGGAGAACAGTATGCAGGTTCCTTAAAAAACGAAAAAAAAAAGAAAGTTATAAAGAACCTAGGGGCAGGGCAGGAATAAAGACACAGACCTAGAGAATGGACTTGGGGATACGGGTAGGGGGAAGGGGAAGCTGGGATGAAGTGAGAGAGTGGCATGGACATATATACACTACCAAATGTAAAATAGATAGCTAGTGGGAAGCAGCCACATAGCACAGGGAGACCAGCTCGGTGCTTTGTGACCCCCTAGAGGGGTCGGATAGGGAGAGTGGGAGGGAGATGCAAGAGGGAGGAGATATGGGGATATATGTGTATGTATAGCTGATTCACTTTGTTATAAAGCAGAAACTAACACACTCTTGTAAAGCATTATACCCCAATAAAGATGTTAAAAAAATTTTTAAAAAGATAAAAGCCACTGTGTAGGGAGCAAAATATTCAATAAAGCCTGAAAATAAAAGCAAAGAAGGGATATCCAGCCTGGTATTATCATGAATAGAATAAGCATTATGTGAAAATCTTGACTATAATAACAATAATTTTACTGAAATAAAGGCAAGAAAAAATTATAGAACAGATATACAATAAACTATAAATTATTTTATATTATTAATCATGCATATTTTGTCAGCCCACCAACAGAACATCCAGTCATGTATAATAATATATTAATTCTGTCACATTTGATATTTCCCCTACTTTTAGTAATATAAAAAGCATATATTTATACATTTGAAAAATTCTCCCCATGAAGGTAAGATACCGAGGTAGAATATATCGTATTTAACATATGTGGGCTTCTATTTAAACTTTTTTCTTAGCACCACATATTTTAGGGGTGGGCCTGTCTAATACTGCTTCCACCCAGGTCAAAGCTACCCTCAGGTCTCATCTGAATTATTGCAGTAGTCTTCTCACTGTTTTCCCTGCTACATGCCATCACACCATCTATTCTTAACACTGTAGTCAGGATGACTGCTGAAATGTAGTCAGATTGAATCATTCCTATATTCGAAACCCTTCAAAGGTTCTTCATGTCTTCAAAGCATATCTTCAAAGCATTACAATGGCTTACAAAGGTCCCACAGCCCCTTTTTATCTCTGAGTTTCATCTACTACCCCTCCTAGCTTATTGCCTTTTCTTTTACTTAGCTTTCATACTATTATGCAAGGCACACTTCTGCCTCTGGGCTTTTTCATTCATTCCAATGACACTTATGAGCAGTGATTCATCTGAGAATGTGTTAGATCCCCCTCATAGGGGTTCCCATAACCCCCTGAACTTCCATGTCAAACATTTGCCATAATTTATTGTTATGTCAGTTTAGGTATTGCTTTCCGTAAGTGGATTTCGAGGTTCCTGAGAACTGGGAACCTGAGAGCCATATCCTCAGTGATTAACACAGTGTCTGGCAATAATGAGCAGTGTTTTAGTGTTTGTATACTTTTCTAAGCACTGACTATATATTAAGTGATTAATCCTAACAAATCACTTGAAGAGGTAATATTATTCCCCAATTTACAGATGAGAAGAACAAGGCACAGAGATTAAGCAAATTGCCCAAGGTCACAAAGAATAATTGCTTGAGCAAGAATTTGAACCTAGCCTGACTGCCCAGCTCCAGAGCTCTTGCTCCAAACCAGCATATTGTACTGCCTCTGGTGCAAGATAAATGTTAGGACTGCAGTACAGGTTTTCTAAGTGAATGCACAGAGGATAGGGCACATGTAGGCTCAGTAGATGGCATTTATGGAAGACAACCTGTCAAGAGAGGCTAAAAAGACCCCTGTGCCAGTAGGCAATGACTCGGCACCCACTGGAAACACAAGGGTGACTTATAGACACCTGATTTTTCTCCATGATCGTCTCAACTAGCTGAGTGTGCCATGTTCTTCTTTCCTGGAAGCACTGCTTACATTACTAGCAGAGTATTCTTAAGGAAACCTTCCTGTTCCTGACATAGTATCCTTATTTGAAAGTAACAAGGCCCTCATTGTAAGTCAGAAAAAGAAAAATGCATTGTTCATGAACCTTAAGAATAATGAAAGGGATAAATAAGGATGAGAGATGGAAAGGGTATTTTTCTTCTCAGAAAATTTTTAAAAATCATCACACTACTCTTAGTTGAAGCAACAGTATGTGATTTATATATTATAGTGTTATGAGTAGCCTGCTTACTAATTCTTAATATCTTATCATTCATTCTCTTACCCTATTCATTGTTTTTTATGAAGCTCATTTACTCAGAAGAACTTTGTCCAAAGACGGTAGAAAAATATTCTTGAAATGTTTGGCAGGCCACAAGTGCAGAATATTTGAAAGAAAATGTCATGTTTTGCCCACCTGGGTATATTTTTATATATCTTTGTTCCTTCTGGGCCTACCGATGTGAACTCCACCTGTCTTCAGTAGCTGTTTGAAGAGACTAAAACAGGTTAGACACCACTAGATCGCCATGCCATCAGACAATCTAGGGAATTGGTTGAGAAAGTCAAACCTGAGTGTGTGCTAAAAGGTGTTCACTGGAGGATAGATAGGCGTTTCAGAAAACAGACTTATCTCGACAGCCAACCTCTCTCCTACAGAAGTCACTCATCATGGGTTACTTAGGGAAGAGAGTAAGTTTTATATAAGGGGGGATTTTATTTTAGGTCTTAGGGTAATTTAATAGGGGGGAGAACTCTCACACCCTTGTTAATTCACTGATAGACGGTGTTAACTGTCCATACAGGCAGTTGACTTAGTGACACAGTATGCCAAAATAGCTTAGCTGAAAGTCGCCAGAAAAGAGACAGTACCATTCCCACAGAGAAACACATAACCACTTTTCTGACTTAGGCTGTCTTAAGGATTTCATTATTTTTTGTTTATTTTAAACGTCAGTTTCTTTTCATGTAATTGTGAAGATTAATATGATTCATAAAGACTTGGTGTTGTAGCTAGGGTGAGGCTATGGAATAGTACACTGTTTTGTCAAATCAATTAGGCATTAATTAATGACTTATTGAGTGCATAAACAATCCAAGTTTTATTTAAAGTTTGGGGGAAGTGGTGGTATATGTGTGCACAATACATTTCTATGAAGTACCTCTTCTATTCTCCAGAAACCTAGAGATCAAACTGTGGTACTGAAAATAGGCTGATTAAAAATTCACTCTTTCCTGGACTATGGTGGTAATCTCATTGGTCTCTCCACATCCACTTTTTCTCACACTCAATCCAGCCCCAGAGAAATTGAAGTGATCAACCTGTAACAAATAAGATTATGACATTTCACTGTTTAAATCTGTTTAATGGCTTCAATTTTATTGGTAGAGAAATTCAAATTCTTTATTATGGAATGAAATGAACATCATCATTGTCACCTGTCATAGCTTCTTATGCCTATCCTCACATAACCAAAATATAAACCACACTGCACTATTCTCAGAAAACAGCTTAGTCTTTTAAATTCCATGCTTTTGAACATTCTTTTATCATTCCATGAATGCCCCTGACACAGGTTCCATGAAGTCTTGACTCTAATTGTATCCTAGAGAAACTCTCAGTCTACTGTGAAAGACAGACAGCCAAAATATACAGTTACGCTTCTGATTGCAGCAGAATGGTAAAGAGGATTGAAAATACTCCTGTAATGAACACCTAGTAATGCTTAATTGGATATAACAGATTTCTTTTATGTACATAGTTGAGATCATAGTTTCTGCTGTCAGAAATGAAGAGAAACCTGAAAACCAGAGCAGAAAGTACATGGCTTAATGCTGTAACTATTATAGGGATAGGAATGATGAGGGGTTATGAGTGTCAATAATCTAAGGGTTAGGGTTTTTAACATCTAAGGAGAGGAGATTAGGCCTTGGGCTCACAGAAGGGAAACAATTTGAAGTTAAGCTGCTGATCTAAAGATAGGACCATGGAAAAGCTACAGTTTTGGCTAAGGGATGAGTTATGGGGGAAAAAAAGACACAAATCAAGATTCCCAAAGCCCAGGAAGAATTTTTGTCTCTATGTCTCTGGGTAGAAAATTTTCAAAATATCTCTCTTAACAATTCAAAATGCTAGGTCTGCAACTCATGTGGATTTGGGTTAACAGGTCCCCTCCACCTGTGTGATGCAAGAAGTTCCAAGCCAAGAAATCAGCATAAGACTGGGGATAAGCTTCTACTGTCCCTGGACATTGGCAAACACAAAATCATCCTGAAGAGATATGCCTCTGGGCCAGGTGATCCACAATTCCATCATACACAGTTGTACAGAAAATAACTCACAATCAAAAATTTAAAAACACAGAAGGAAATGATCCATCATGAGTGAGAACAGCAGACACAGCAAAATGGAAGCTTCATACCCTTCCCTCATTCCACTCAGTAGATCTTAAAATAATCTGATAGACTATAAAATAAATGTTTATGATAATTAAACATCTAGTTGGAATAAAACCCATGAGGTAACAAGACAAATAAAAAAGAAAATGAATGAGTATATCTGAAAGAACCAAGTAGCACTTCCAGAAATGAATACTATGGTCTTTGAGCTTAAAATCACAATATTGGGAACAACTGTATATCATCTATTTAGAATGTGTGAACTAGAAGATAGATTTTTAAATATTATCCAGAGTTCATTTCAGAGAGATATAAAGAAGTAGAAAATGTGAAAGAGATATCAGGAGACATGGAGGATAGAATGAGACATTTCAATATACAATAGAAGTTCCAGAAAGAGAAAATAGAATAGGAATGAGGCAATAGTCAAATATTTTTCTAGAATTTATGAATATGAATCCTCAGTCACTGGAAGTATAATGAATCACAAGAAGATAGATAAAACTGAGACTACTTGTAGACATATAATAGGAAACTGCAGACTAACAACAAAGGAAACATCTTGTAACCAGAGGAGGGAAGACTGCCTGTAAAGAAATTACAGACCAATAGACAGGCTGAAGCTTCTCAAAAGCAGTGATAGAAGCCAGAAAACAATAAAATCATTACCTCAGATAATGGAACAACACAATTGTCAATCTAGTGTTCTATAGCTAATTTGTAAGGTAAAGATGAACATATTTTTAAAATAAATAAAGACTGAGAGTTCACTAGCCATAGAAATTCACTGAAACAACTATTAATGGAACTACTTCAAAATGATAGAAATTGAACTCAGAAGAAAGGAGTGAAATTTTAAAAGGAATGGTGGGACTTCCCTGGTGGTGCAGTGGTTAAGAATCCACTTGTCAGTGCAGGGGACAAGGGCTCCATGCCTGGTCCGGGAAGATCCCACATGCCAAGGAGCAACTAAGCCCATGCACCACAACTACTGAGACTGTGCTCTAGAGCCCATAAGCCACAACTACTCAGCCCACGTGCCACAACTACTGAAGCCCACGTGCCTAGAGTTCCTGCTCCACAACAAGAGAAGCCACTACAATGAGAAGAGCACACACCAAAATGAAGAGTAGCCCCCGCTAGCCGCAACTAGAGAAAGCTGAAGCACAGCAATGAAGACCCAAGCCCATAAGCCACAACTACTGAGCCCACGTGCCACAACTACTGAAGCCCACGTGCCTAGAGTTCCTGCTCCACAACAAGAGAAGCCACTACAATGAGAAGAGCACACACCAAAATGAAGAGTAGCCCCCGCTAGCCGCAACTAGAGAAAGCTGAAGCACAGCAATGAAGACCCAACGTAGCCAATAAATAAATAAATAAAATTATAAAAAATTTTTAAAAAGCAACGGGGCTTCCCTGGTGGCGCAGTGGTTGAGAGTCCGCCTGCCGATGCAGGGGACACACGTTCGTGCCCTGGTCCGGGAGGATCGCACATGCTGTGGAGCGGCTGGGCCCGTGAGCCATGGCCGCTAAGCCTGCGCGTCTGGAGCCTTGCACAAGGGCTCCATGCCTGGTCCGGGAAGATCCCACATGCCAAGGAGCAACTAAGCCCATGCACCACAACTACTGAGACTGTGCTCTAGAGCCCATAAGCCACAACTACTCAGTCCACATGCCGTGAAGCAACTAAGCCTGTGCACCACAACTACTGAGACTGTGCTCTAGAGCCCATAAGCCACAACTACTGAGCCCACGTGCCACAACTACTGAAGCCCACGTGCCTAGAGTTCCTGCTCCACAACAAGAGAAGCCACTACAATGAGAAGAGCACACACCAAAATGAAGAGTAGCCCCCGCTAGCCGCAACTAGAGAAAGCTGAAGCACAGCAATGAAGACCCAACGTAGCCAATAAATAAATAAATAAAATTATAAAAAATTTTTAAAAAGCAACGGGGCTTCCCTGGTGGCGCAGTGGTTGAGAGTCCGCCTGCCGATGCAGGGGACACACGTTCGTGCCCTGGTCCGGGAGGATCGCACATGCTGTGGAGCGGCTGGGCCCGTGAACCATGGCCGCTAAGCCTGCGCGTCTGGAGCCTTGCTCCACAATGGGAGAGACCACAACAGTGAGAGGCCCGTGTACCACACACGCACACAAAAAAAGCAATGGTAACTAACAAAGTGATAAATATGCGAGTAATTTAGGCATGGGCTGCATAAAACCATAATTGTGGCTAATTTCAGAGGGGTATAAAACCAAATGGAGCAGACTCCAGAAGGATTCAACCCCACTAACACCTTGATTTCAGACTCTGACCTCCATACCTAGGCTGATAGTTACATCTAAAAGGCCCCAACTGCTGAACCAAGATGGCAGAGTAGAAGGATGTGCTCTCACTCCCTCTTGTGAGAACACCAGATTCACAACTAGCTGCTGGACAATCTTCGACAGGAAGACACTGGAACTCACCAAAAAAGATACCCCACATCCAAAGACAAAGGAGAAGCCACAACGAAATGGTAGGAGGGGCGCAATCACAGTAAAATCAAATCCCATAACTGCTGGGTGGGTGACTCACAGACTAGAGAACACTTATACCACAGAAGTCCACCCACTGGAGTGAAGGTTCTGAGCCCCACGTCAGGCTTCCCAACCTGGGGCTCTGGCAACGGGAGGAGGAATTCCTAGAGAATCACACTTTGAAGGCTAGTGGGATTTGATTGCCGGACTTCAATAGGACTGGGGGGAACAAAGACTCCACTCTTGGAGGGCACACACAAAGTAGTGTATGGACTGGGACCCAGAGGAAGGAGCAGTGACACCAGGAGAGACTGAACCAGACTTATCTGCCAGTGTTGGAGGGTCTCCTGCAGAGGCGGGGGGTGGCTGTGGCTCACCGTGGGGACAAGAACACTGGCAGCAGAAGTTCTGGGAAGAACTCCTTGGCGTGAGCCCTCCCAGAGTCTGCCATTAGCACCACCAAAGAGCCCAGGTAGGCTCCAGTGTTGGGTCGCCTCAGGCCAAACAACCAACAGGGAGGGAACTCGGCCCCACCCATCAGCAGACAAGTGGATTAAAGTTTTACTGAGCTCTGCCCACCAGAGCAACACCCAGCTGTACCCACCACCAGTCCCTCCCATCAGGAAACTTGCACAAGCCTCTTAGCTAGCCTCATCCACCAGAGG
>NC_041234.1:111084034-111084635 GCF_002837175.3 Physeter macrocephalus
ATAAGTGACCTGGAAGACAGAATGGTGGAATTCACTACTGCGGAACAGAATAAAGAAAAAAGAATGAAAAGAAATGAAGAGAGCCTAAGAGACCTCTGAGACAACATTAAACACAACAACATTTGCATTATAGGGGTCCCAGAAGGAGAAGAGAGAGAGAAAGGACCAGAGAAAATATTTGAGGAGATTATAGTCGAAAACTTCCCTAACATGGGAAAGGAAATAGTCATCTAAGTGCAGGAAGCTCAGTGAGTCCCATACAGGATAAACCCAAGGAGAAACACGCTGAGACACATAGTAATCACATTGACAAAAATTAAAGACATAGAAAAATTGAAAGCAGCAAAGGAAAAATGACAAATCACATACAAGGGAACTCCCATAAGGTTAACAGCTGATTTCTCAGCAGAAACTCTGCAGCCAGAAGGGAGTGGCATGATATACTTAAAGTGATGAAAGGGAAGAACCTACAACCAAGATTACTCTACCAGCAAGGATCTCATTCAGATTCGATGGAGAAATCAAAAGCTTTACAGACAAGGAAAAGCTAAGAGAATTCAGCACCACCAAACCAGCTCTACAACAAATGCTAAAGGAGCTT
>NC_041234.1:111084822-111085279 GCF_002837175.3 Physeter macrocephalus
AATTTTAAATATATATGCACCCAACATAGGAGCACCACAATACATAAGGCAACTGCTAACAGCTATAAAAGAGGAAATCAACAGTAACACGATAATACTGGGAGACTTTAACACCTCACTTACACCAATGGACCGATCATCCAGACAGAAAATTAATAAGGAAACACAAGCTTTAAATGACACAATAGACCAGATAGATTTAATTGATATAGGACATTCCATCCAAAAACAGCAGATTACACTTTCTTCTCAAGTGCGCACGGAACATCCTCCAGGATAGATCACATCTCTGGTCACAAATCAAGCCTTGGCAAATTTAAGAAAATTGAAATCATACCAAGCATCTTTTCTGACCACAATGCTATGAGATTAGAAATGAATTACAGGGAAAAAAACGTAAAAAACCCCAACACATGGAGGCTAAACAATACGTTACTAAATAACCAAGAGATCACTG
>NC_041234.1:111085322-111096268 GCF_002837175.3 Physeter macrocephalus
CAGAGCAGAAATAAATGAAATAGAAACAAAGAAAACAATAGCAAAGATCAA
Source organism: Physeter macrocephalus (assembly GCF_002837175.3). Lineage (NCBI taxonomy): Eukaryota > Metazoa > Chordata > Mammalia > Artiodactyla > Physeteridae > Physeter > Physeter macrocephalus. The sequence continues at coordinate 111,085,374 of NC_041234.1, forward strand.
TAAAAGTAAAAGCTGGTTCTTTGAGAAGATAAACAAAATTGATAAACCATTAGCCAGACTCATCAAGAAAAAGAGGGAGAGGACTCAAATCAATAAAATTAGAAATGAAAAAGGAGAAGTTACAACAGTCACCACAGAAATACAAAGCATCCTAAGAGACTACTACAAGCAATTGTATGCCAATAAAATGGACAACCTGGAAGAAATGGACATTCTTAGGTATAACCTTCCAAGACTGAACCAGGAAGAAATAGAAAATATGAATAGACCAGTCACAACTAGTGAAATTGAAACTGTGATTAAAAATCTTCCAACAAACAAAAGTCCAAGACCATATGGCTTCAGAGGTGAATTCTATCTAACATTTAGAGAAAGGCTAACACCCATCCTTCTCAAACTCTTCCAAAAAATTGCAGAGGAAGGAACACTCCTAAACTCATTTTATGAGGCCACCATCACCCTGATACCAAAACCAGACAAAGATACTACAAAAAAAGAAAATTACAGACCGATATCACTGATGAATATGGATGCAAAAATCCTCAACAAAATACTAGCAAACAGAATCCAACAACACATTAGAAGGATCATACACCATGATCAAGTGGGATTTATCCCAGGGATGCAGGGATTCTTCAATATATGCAAATCAATCAGTGTGATACACCATATTAACAAATTGACGAATAAAAAACCATATGATCATCTCAATAGATGCAATAGAAGATTTTGACAAAATTCAATACCCATTTATGATAAAAACTCTCCAGAAAGTGGGCATAGAGGGAACCTACCTCAATATAATAGAGGCCATATATGACAAACCCACAGCAAATATCATTCTCAATGGTGAAAAACTGAAAGCATTTCCTCTAAGATCAGGAACAAGACAAGGATGTCCACTCTCACCACTCTTATTCAACATAGTTTTGGAAGTCCTAGCCACGGTATTCAGAGAAGGAAAAGGAATACAAATTGGAAAAGAAGAAATTAAACTGTCACTGTTGGCAGATTACATGATACTATACATAGAGGATCCTAAAGATGCCACCAGAAAACTACTAGAGCTAATCAATGAATTTGGTAAAGTTGCAGGATACAAAATTATTGCACAGAAATCTCTTGCATTCGTATACACTAATGATGAAATATCTGAAAGAGAAATTAAGGAAACACTCCCATTTACCATTGCAACAAAAAGAATAAAATACCTAGGAATAAACCTCCCTAGGGAGACAAAAGACCTGTATTCAGAAAACTATAAGACTTTGATGAAAGAAATTAAAGATGATACCAACAGATTGAGAGATATACCATGTTCTTGGATTAGAACAATCATTATTGTGAACATGACTATACTACCCAAAGCACTCTACAGATTCAATGTAATCCCTATGAAATTACCAATGTGATGTTTTACAGAACTAGGACAAAAAATCTTAGAATTTGTATGGAGACACAAAAGACCCCAAATAGCCAAACAGTCTTGAGGGAAAAAAACGGAGCTGGAGGAATCAGAGTCCCTGACTTCAGACTATATTAAAAAGATACAGTAATCAAGACAATATGGTACTGGTGCAAAAACAGAAACCTAGATCAATGGAACAAGATAGAAAGCCCAGAGATAAACAACTTAAAAGCTTTTGCCCAGCAAAGGAAACCATAAATAAGACAAAAAGACAACCCTCAGAATGGGAGAAAATATTTGCAAATGAATCAGCGGACAAAGGTTTAATATCCAAAATATATAAACAGCTCATGCAGCTCAATATTAAGAAAACAACCCAATACAAAAATGGGCAGAAGACCTAAATTGACATTTTTCCAAAGAAGGCATACAGATTGCCAAGAAGCACATGAAAAGCTGCTCAACATCACTAATTATTAGAGAAATGCAAATCAAAACTACAATGAGGTATAACTTCACACCAGCTAGAGTGGGCGTCATCAGAAAATCTACAAACCACAAATGCTGGAGAGGGTGTGGAGAAAAGGGAACCCTCTTGCACTGTTGGTGGGAATGTAAACTGATACAGCCACTCTGGAGAACAGTATGGAGGTTCCTTAAAAAACTAAAAATAGGATCACCATATGATCCAGCAATCCCACTATAATTCAGAAAGACACATGCACCCCAGTGTTCATTGCAGCGCTCTTTAGAATAGCCAGGTCATGGAAGCAACCTAAATGTCCATTGACAGACAAATGGATAAAGAAGATGTCGTACATATATACAGTGGAATATTACTCAGCCATAAAAAGGAACGACATTGGGTCCTTTGTAGAGATGTGTATGGACCTAGAGACTGTCATACCGTGTGAAGTACATCAGAAAGAGAAAAACAAATATTGTATATTAACGCATATATGTGGAACCGAGAAAAATGGTACAGATGAACCAGTTTTGTAGAGCAGAAATTGATACACAGACGTAGAGAACAAACGTATGGACACCAAGGGGGGGAAAGCAAGGGTGTGGGTGGTGGTGGTGTGATGAATTGGGAGATTGGGATTGACATGTATACACTGATGTGTATAAAATTGATGACTAATAAGAACCTGCTGTATAAAAAAATAAATAAAATTTAAAAATTAAAAAAAAAACCAAATGGAATTAAAATGCTAGACATGTAAGAATGAAAGAAAATGATCTCCATAAAAGTTTTCTAAAGTTTTGAATTATTCCAAAGGAGGGTAGAGATACTGCTAAAATTTCGATTTGAAGTCAGTTATTTAAAATCTTAAGGCTAACAACTATAACAATAGAAATAAAATGCATATTTTTCATACCAATAGGAAGGGAAAAGGTAAACAAAGAATGGATACTAATAGAATTCAGGATAGGAGGAAAAGTAAACTAAAACAAAGACTGGATATAGAAAAGAAAAAAAGCAAAAGAAAATAATAGAAATAAATCCAAATGTATGTGTAATCACAATGAATATAAATGTCTATAATTGTCATTTAAAAGCAAGGTTCTTATACTGCACATAAAACACATTTAGCCATATGTTGTTTATAAGAGATATGCCTGAAATGCAAAGACCTAGAGATGCTAAAGATAAAGTAATGAAAGAATACATCAGGATTAATATGCCATGGATATATCAGTATCAAATGAAATAGATGTTAAGGCAATAAAAGGATTATTAGGGATAAGATAATGCTAAAAGTTACATTAAAGATATATTATTGATGATTTATCATCACCTAACACATAGAATCAAAACACATAACACCAAAAATTTCAGAACTTGTACAAAGAAAAATCACAAATCCATGATCATGGTAGAATATTTTCATACTTATCTCTCAGAAACTAATGGATCAAGCAGTAAAAGTATTAAGACTATAGGATATTTGTATGGCAAAATTAGCAAGCCTATTCTAATGGACATATATAGAATTTCACACTCAGTTATTATGGAATAAATTATTTTTTTCAGAGTACAAACGGAACATTTATAAAAAGTAGATACATCTTTTGTGATAGCACTTAAAATCTATTCTGTTAATGAATTTCAAGTATAGAATACAGTATTATCAACTATAATCACCATGCTATACATTAGCTCATCCATGTTAAAAAAGAATACACAGTAACTCTGAGGTTGTGGATATGTTAATTGGCCTGACTCTGGCAATTATTTCACAATGTATATGTATATCAAATCATCGCATCGTATACCTTAAATATATACAATGTTTATTTGTCAACTTATACCTCAATAAAAATGGTAAAAACCATATTGTGTAAAAATAAATTAATGAGATTCTGTCAAGAAAAAACATGAACCATGGTTTAGCCTAGAAAGTAAATGTTAACAGTATCAGACAATATGATACAGACCAGACAGTATTTTTGTTTAATATGAAATGATATGCCAGAAATAACTAAAAGATAACTAACTTCCAATATATTTAGAAATATTAAAATATATTTCTAATAATGCTTGGAGCAAATACAAAGCTATAATAGAATCAAATAATATTTTGAACTGAATTACAATGAAAGCACTTCATATCAAAAGTTGTGGGATGTAGCCAGAGCAGTAATGACAGAGAAACTTGTAGGCTCAAACACATATATAAGAAAAGAGGAAGGGCTTAAAATTCGTGAGCAAAATGTGCAACACAAGAAACTAGAAAAAAAACAGCAGAATAAAACACAAAGGAAATAAAAAAGAAGGAAATAAGTATAAAAGCAGAAATAAAGGAAAGAGGAAACAAAGAAGAGAAACAAAATTTTCTTTTTGTAAGTAAAATATAATAGAACTGGAAATATGGATCAAAAAGAAAAACAAAAGGGTCAAATAAACAATACTAAGTGTGAAAATATGAACATAACTGCCGCTAGAAGAGAAGATTTAAAAGCATAAGGGAGTACTGTCAGTGACTTTTTGCCAGTATCATTTAAACATGTATGAAATGGATAATTTCCTAGAAAAAAAAATTCTCAAAAGTGTTTCACAAAAACATTGAAAATCTGAATAAACATATGACCACTAAAGAAATTTAATCAGTAGATTAAAATCTGCCTGTGTTAACTACAACAACACCCACACGTAAACCCATATGCACACATCCCACCCAGGCAGTTTTACAGTCAAGTTCTGCCAGACCTTTAAGGAAGAGATCATTCCTGTATTATACAAACTGTTCTTGATGCCCAGCCTCAGGGAGATTGAAAAACATCTCAGAAGGTTACAATATGCAGCAGCCAAGGTTGAGAACCACTGAACTGGTCCCACGTCTTCATTCTGCAGGGAAGGAAAGCAGGACTTAGCCAAGTAAAGTGACTCTTTGAGCTCACAGAGCCAGTTATGTTTCCTGAACTGAGGTTGGTGTTTTTATTGGCACAGGAAGATTGCATGAAAATCTTTCTTGGATATTTTTCTTATTCAGAACTGCAAATCCTACATTTTTCATTCCTTTTCTTCTTTGCAAATGGTTATCAGTAGCAGAAAGTTACACTTTTGATGAGCTCATAATAGGAAGTAATATGTGATTATTGAATGCCATTTCATTTTGGAGCAGATTTGATATTAAAATTGAATTCTTCAGTAGTGAAAGGAGCAGACAATAAACTGCTCACCTGAAATGGCTCAACATTAAGTTTTCACAACATAGAAAAAATAGAGAAGTAGTCTGCTCAGTTTTTCTGTAAACCTAAAACTTCTCTAAAATTTAAAGTCTATTAATTTTCAAAAAATGATAGACAATATCCTTTTTCCTCTTATGAGAGAATTGTCTCTCACGGTTTACACACACCAAAAAAACATGAGTTACATAGCCTAGAACTTCCTTGGCATTCAGTTCCTTACTCTTGCTCAATATCAAAAGATTTGATAGAGTGGGGGTATCTATCGTATGCCAGCTAGTTCAGAGAGAGTCCAATTAGATGGGACTATTTCAATAAATGTATCAGCCACAATTACAAGCATAATGAGCAGCAGTCAAAGTGTATTCGTGAGCATTATGATTCATTCTTGGAAAAGTTGATTTAGTTCCATCTCAACTGGGTAGTTCAGATTGTATTTCTCTTGGGTAATAAACATATCATTTACACTGTGAATATTTCTAGAATAGCCACAAATTATAATGAACGCAGAGCCTTACAATTTCTGTTGGAAGGAGACTTCCATTATGACAAAATTCAGATGGAAGGCCAATGTCCAAAACTGATACTGAAAAGAATATGAAGCCCCAAAACACCCAAACATTTCTGTGTCAAGAGTGATCTGCCTAAGAAACTACATAACATGTTTGGAAAAACACTCTATTTAACTCACACTCAAATAGAGATAATAATAATAAACATCCATTGAATGCCTATTATCTATGAGCTACTAATATCCATTATCTGATTTAATATACATGATAATTTTTCAAATTTGGCAGTACATTTTTCTGAAGCGGAAGCTATAGTAGAGATGTCAGGTGACTTACCTAAAATCACATGGCATAGCCCGCGCTCTTAAATCTGTCCATTATTATTCCCATTGTTCTTACCATTACTCTGTTGTTGCCACCCGAGCTGCTTCTGAAACAATTTCTCCAAGCCCATGGGAGAGGCTGGGCAGGGCCCTCCCCACCCTCTCTTTTACTCTGAGTTTGTGTCTTCTCCTTGGCATTTCTCTCTTCCAACTTTTCTTATTAAACCTCATGTCAAGAGAAATCTATACCCGCTTTCTTTCTAGCTAAAGAATAAACAACAACAAATTTTTTAAACTATCTTTCCTTTTTGTTCCTTTTCACCAAGGTATGACAAACTGGGATTTTCAAAATTAACAATTTTACTAAAACTAAAGGGAAAGAAAAATAAAAACAAACTAAAAGAAAGGGTCAGAAAAAAATCATATCTCAAGTAGTTTTCTGATTTGAATAGATAAGGATAGGGTGAGAAGGCCCACATACAAAATAAGAACCTTGCACAGAAAAGTCCCCCATTTCATTCTGAAGTTCTTTTCACATAGGTCTTGAGCAGATTGGAAGAGGGGTGATCATAATGTTTATGGCCTAGCTCCAGGTGCATAAAGCAGCCCTATACTTTTCCTGGTATATGGCAGCAAGGTCAGAAAGTACTGAAATTCAAAGCAATCTTCCAATCACCTTCACTTGGTCCTGTGGTTATCTCCTCACAGCTATCCACAGCTTCTTACTCTGTTAGTAATTTTCACCCTCTACATTTGTCAATGGAACAAGTCTACAAACTCTAGACCTTGGACTGAGTGACCTCCAAGGTCCCTTCCAGATCTAAAAATATAGATTCTCAGTGTTTTTCTTTCTCTGTCTGATTTATAATATTTCATTTAACATAATATCTCTGAGATCCATTTGTGCTGTGTCAAATGGCAGGATTTCCTTCTTTCTCATGGTTGAAAATATTCACGTATTTTTTATCCATCCGTTTATGGGCACTTAGATTGTATGATATCACTTATACGTGGAATCTAAATAAGCCAAACTCACCAGGGTCTGAGGGGTAGGGGAATAGGAGAGATCTTGTTTAAGGATACAAACATGCAACTAGCTGACAAATGAGTCCCGGAGCACTGTACAGTGAATATAGACAATACTGAATTATAATCATCCAACTTGCTAAGAGTCTAGATGTTAATTATTCCCACTACAAAAAAATGATAATTATGTGATGCCATAGAGGGGCTAATGATCACTATAATGACAAGCATATTACAATATATAAATATATCAAATTAACATGTTGTATACCTTAAATTTATACAATGTTATGTGTCAAATATATTTTTTAAAAAAACTATAGGCTTCCATGAGATAATGAGGCAATGCATTTCCAAACCATTCGAATGCCTGGGAGCACTTTTTCATTAGAACCCTTGTGAAACACAGTGCTACCTTAAATTCCTTTGTCCTCAGTTCTTACTAATGTTCTAGATCAGTCACAAAACTCCTTTTGCCAGTGAGCTGCTATAATGAGATAACAGGTCTCATCACAACAGAAGTAACATAGAGGTTTTGTCTTGAAACTGTCCATCAAAAATGGGCTTCCAGAGAGTGCTATTATGTTTTCAGAGGTAGGTATAGAGTTGATTAATTACAAGTTAATGGTAATGCAAACTTTAATTTTACCTTCAATGCATCCATCCTATTTTCTCTACAAGCCTAGGGACCTGCTATTGCAAAGTTATGATTTACTGCAGTGGTTTCTTCTGAAAGTCTGATAAGAGTTAGTGTTACTTTGAAAAATCATTATCAGTTTCTACTACTTTCATATTTTATCTCTTTGTTTATAATGAACATCTCCTCTGAAGAATCACTTAAGGTTGTTGTTCACTGAAATAATGTGTATATCTCATTTAATTTGTTATATGAACAAGTAGCACTAAATTCTCAACATTGCGGTTTTGTTTTACTTTGCTCACAAAATGGGGGCAACTATCTCAAAGGTTAATTGGCCATTCTTTTTGGAGTAAGACCGGGCTTTTCAATACAGAGGAACTAAGTGCCTTTGGCCTTATTTTGGTCATTTCTTCCTCCAACGTATGATTTTTCTATTGTCTTTGAGGCCAGGGAAAAGAGCAGATCTTAAATGAAAAGAGAAAGCATATCTCACAGGATATTAGCTTGAACCCCAGGGCATTATCTCTACTTTCTTCCATGTCTAAGGCTTGTGTTGATTATTTCTGAGTATCGCTACAAGGCTGCCAAAATAAATCTATCCAAAACTAGCAGAGAAATATCAGGTTTTCACTGGTGTGAAAATCTGTAAGTGTGGACACTAATATTCCCCCACCTCTACTCTGACTCAGAACATAGTCTAGTGTCTTTTAATGAAAATCAATTGGTATAAAAAATCCTCATTTCAAATGAAAAAGTTCATAGATTGGGAGATCTTATAAGACAGAGCAGAGAATAGCTAGCATGCAAAAAATGATCCCCGATAATGCACATAAGTCAATAAAATAATAAGTATTATTTTCATATCACTTGCTTGTGGTGGAGACTGGAAGTGGCAAAATGTGGTTTTAAGGGAGCAGCTAAGGCACGATCTGTTACTTTGAGAGACTATTGTCATGAGATAAAAGCTGGAAGAATTTCCATGTAGTTTGGCAATGTGGGGAAGTAAAGTGTGTGTAAGATGGAGGGGAGAAAGGACAAACAGGAATGTACAAGAATAAGCTAATACCCACATCAGTCTCCTGCCGCCACCTCTTTGATGATGCAGATGAACTGCAAGAGAAGCCAATGTCTTTCATTAGGAGGCTGAACACATCTCATCCAGAAGTTAGAGAAACTGAAGCTGAAGGTCCAGCAGGAGCCAAGGTGGGGCTACAAGCCTGATTCTCAGTGACAATGTGCATGGACTACAATACTGTGTAACCCTACACTAACCTTCTTAGTGTAACCGTTAGTGCTTCTTCATATATATATATATATATAATTTATTGAGATGATTTTCATAGCTTACAATTCACCCTTTAAAAGTGTACAGTTTTATCCACAAAGTTCCTTTTCACTTGTAAGGTAACATAGATTCCAGGGATCGGACATCTTTGGGTGGCCATTATTCTTCCTACTACAACTGTCAAAATATTTTAAGGGTTTTTTTTTGTTGCTGTTGTTTGTTTTGTTTTATTTTTGCATCACAGAAGACAAGCCAGAGAATAGTTTCCCAGAATCCCCTCTCCTAAATTGTTCTGGATTAAAGTTTGCCAATGAGAGGCACTTGCATGAGATTTAGAAGATGGAGCAGTCTATTATACTCTGGCAGCAGTTGCAGCCAGATGCATAGGCAGATGTGAGATTCACAGGAGATTCCTAGTAAGCTCTTGAGAGATATCTGCTTTGTAGTGGCAGACAGGGATAGACATTGGGAGCTTCCTCAAGATCCTTGAAAATCACAACAGCTTCCCAGCATATAAGTAACATATGATAGGAAACAAGCATCATTCCTATACCTTGGCAAATTATCATACTTCTTTTAAGTATGGATCAGCTCCTTTGCATTTTCAATACTGTGAAATTTTTCTGAGTTCCTTTAATGTGAGTGTTTTTGAACATGTCATTTCTTCTGTGACATTTTCATCCTTTCCATTACAACCACTTTCCCGTTTCATGTTTGGTTTTATTTATTTTTTGTTTCCTGGCTACACCTTCATTTGTTAGCCAATTCCATTTTTCTGTTATCCATTTTTGTAAAATGTCACATGGCTTTATCACTGGGAGGAAAGTATGTAACACATTTAGCATGCATGCTCTGCTGTCTGTGTCTGAACTGGGTATCAGATGTTTAGTGACCGATCACTGACAGATTGTGTGAGAAGTGATGTGACTGGTCATTCATCATGATGTGTATTTGTTATTTACATAGTGATATGTGGACTTAAGAGTTTAGCAGCAAAATCTGTACTTTATGCAGTTGTTCAACTGATACACTGTGGTAACTGAAATTTGAACCATATTTTTGGGCAGTGGTGTTAATTAGCTTAACCATAGTGTATTAGTTTGCTAGGGCTGCCACAACAAAGTACCACAAATTTATAGCTTAAATAACAGGAATTTATTTTCTCATAGTTCTGGAGGCTGGAAGTCAAGATCAAAGTATCTGTAGGGTTGGTCCTCCTGAGAGCCATGAGGAAAAGATGTGTTCCAGGCCTATCTCCTTGGCTTGTAGATGGCTGCCTCTTCCGTGTGTCTTTACATCATCTTCCATCTGTATACCTCTGTGACCAAATTTCCTCTTCGTGTAAGGACACTAGTCATATTGGATTAAGGCCCACACTAATGAACTCATTTTAACTTAATGACCTCAGTAAATTCCCTATCTCTGTATAAGGTCACATTCTGACATATTGGGGGTTAGAACTTCAAATGAATTTTGGGATGGGGTCACAATTCAGGCCACAACACATGGTAACTGAGATTTGTACAAATACACATTGTACAAAAAGAGAGTGTCTTCTGTTTACCTGAATGGACCCTGAGAGATAGAGCTAAAATGTGAACTTTAGCAGTATCTTCCAAAATGACTCATGAGAGTTATGCTTCATTACTTTTTCCCAAGTGCTAAAAACACTCTTTGTCTTTATTATTGAATGTCAGATTTGTTATGTTTAGAATTTTGTGTCAGCTTTTCTTTTGTTAAGGTCTTTGAAGATAATACTGCACAGTCCTTTTTTAAAAAAATTAAGTATATTTATATAAATTAGAAGGCATAGATCTTAAGTGTTCAGTTGGATGAGTTTTTTTTTTTAACATCTTTATTGGAGTATAATTGCTTTACAATGGTGTGTTAGTTTCTGCTTTATAACAAAGTGAATCAGTTATACATATACATATGTTCCCATATCTCTTTCCTCTTGCGTCTCCCTCCCTCCCACCCTCCCTATCCCACCCCTCTAGGTGGTCACAAA
>NC_041234.1:111096840-111109454 GCF_002837175.3 Physeter macrocephalus
AGACATTTCTCCAAAGAAGATATACAGATTGCCAACAGACACATGAAAGAATGCTCAACATCATTAATCATTAGAGAAATGCAAATCAAGACTACAATGAGATATCATCTCACACCGGTCAGAATGGCCATCGTCAAAAAATCTAGAAACAGTTGGATGAGTTTTATCAATTGTACAGAACCATGTAACCACCACTATAGTTAAGATATAGAACCCTTTCATCACCCTCAAAATTTCCCTTGTGTCTCTTTGTAATCAATCCCCCTTGAACATCCAGACTCAGGCAACCTTTGTTCTGATTTCTATCGCCAAAGAGTAGTTGTGCCTGTTTTTGGATTCCATATAAATTGAACCATGCAGGTATGGCTGGCTTCTTTCACTCAGAATAATGCTTTTGGGATTCATCTTTGTGTTGTGTGTATTAGTAATTTGCTGAGTGGTATTGATTACAGGGATGTGCCACAATTTGTTTTATTCATTCTTCTGTTGATAGATATTTGGGTTGTTTCCAATGCTTTATGAGCGTTCTAGTAGAAAACTTTTGTGAACATGTTTTTATTCTAGGAACAGAATCCCTGGGTCATAGTGTTGATATATGTTTAACTGTAAGAAATTACCAATCAGTTCTCTAGAGTGGCTGTACCATTTTACATTCCTACCAGCAGTGTATGAGTATTACAGCCATTTCACATTCTCAACATCATTTGGAATTATCAGTTTAAAAAAATTTTAGCCATTCTAAATGAGTATAAAATAGTCTCTTACTGTATTTCCCTTATACTAGTGATGTTAATCACCTTTTCATATACCTATGGGCCATTCCTATGTCTTCTTTTGCAGATTAGTTTATTCAAGACTTTTGCCCATTTAAAAAAATCGAGTTGTTTGCCTTTTGTTTTTAATGAATAAGCTTTATTTTTAGAGCAGTTTTAGGTGTACAGAAAAATTGATCAGAAAGTACAGAGTTCCCAAATTCCCCCTGCTTCTCGCCCACAAGTTCCTCCTATTATTAACATCTTGCATTAGTGTGGTGTATTTGTCACAATTGATGAGCCACTAGTGATACCTTATTATTAATTAAAGTCTGTAGCTAACATTAGAGTTTGCTCTTTGTACATTCTATGGGTATTGAGAAATGTATAATGACATGTATCTATCATTATATTATTATACAGAATAGTTTCACTCCCTACAAATATTCTGTATTCTACCTATTCATTCCTACCCTTCACCCTACCCCTGGCAACCACTAAACTTTTTACTGCCTCCATAGTCTTGCTTTTGCCAGAATGTCATATAGTTGGAATTATTCAGTATGCAGCCTTTTTAGATTGTTTCTTTCGCTTAGCAATATGCATTTAAAGTCTACCGTGTCTTTTTTTGGTTTGATAGCTCATTTTTTTTATTGCTCAGTAATATTCTATTGTCTGGATATACCACAGTTTATCCACTCACCTGTTGAAGGACATCTTGGTTGCTTCTAAGTTTTGGCAATAAGGCTGCTATAAATATTCACGTGCAGTCTTTTGTTTGGACATAAACTTTCAACTCATTTTAGTAAATACCAAGCAATGCAATTGCTGGATTTTATGGTGTGTTCAGCTTAGTAAGAAACTGAAAAACTGTCTTCTAAGAGTTGTCTTTTTATTGTTGTTTTTTAGGAGTGATTTATATATTCTTGGTACACATGTTCTATTTAAATATTCTACAATTTATTTACCTATTTTGTATATTAGTTCTTGGTGTGTATATATGTTCAGTGGCTTGTCTCTTCATATTTGTAACAGCATCTTTTGATAAACAATATATTTTTCATTTTTATGAAGTCCAATTTATAATGTTTTTCTTTCCTGGATAGAGGCTTCATAGTTTTAACTTTTACTTTGGGTCTATAATCTATCTCAGGTTAATGTTTAATTATGGAATGAAGTAGGGCGTGAGGTTCATCTTTTTCCCATATGGCTATATAGTTGTTCCAGAAGCGAAAAATCTGTAATACCAATAACAATTTGCATTCCTAACCCTGACATCTTTATTTCTGAAAACCGTTCTCTCCTATAGGGAATGAGGGTCCCTTGGAGAAATGGCTGTTTCCAGAGCTGGGGCCAGAAAAGTACAAGATGAGCCTGGAATATCTTATCGTCCAAGAAAGAAAGAAAGTTCTCAAAGAATAAGGTAAGCATGTCAAAAGGGCATAGGAGCCAGCTTAAAACTGTTCCCACTGGACAAATCTTGGAAATTTGAGCGTCGACATGAATAACGATAGTAATGGGTCATAATCTATGGAATAAAACAGGAATCCAATAAAAATAAACATGAATAAAAGAGGATGGAAAAATCTCCTTTAAAGTAGAATGTAAGCTAAAATTAAATATTTCTTAATAAATATAAGATAATTGTCTTAACTTTGGAGTGGGGAAACCTGGCAGAAACCATCTTAACCAATTGCTTAAAAGTTACCACCACAAAAGGATACTGTGTGCTTTCTGATATGATGCATTGAGAAAAACACAGTGACACTTCCACGGTATTCCTGCCCCAAAGGCATACTATGAATCTAATAATGGAGAAATATCAGGAACGGAGGAACACTTTTCAAAGTTACTAGAAAGCCTGCAATCTCGAGAACTAAGGTCATGTCAAGGAAAGACTGGAGAACTGTTCCAGACAGAAGGAGACTGAAGAGACATGACAACTAAATGTAGCACATGATTCTGGATTGGATCCTGGACCTAAACATTTCATTCTGGGGACAGTTGGAGAAAATCTTAATATATATGATCAGTGGATTAAATAATAGCATTATATCCTTAATTTTGATAGTTAGGCTGAGGTTTTGTAGGACAGTATGCTTGTTTATAGCAAATGCATGCTGAAATAATACGTGGAGATGAGCCTTCATGCTTGGCAACTCTCAAGTGGTTTAGGAAAAAAGATAATACAAACACACACATATACACACACATACTGACTATGAGAAAAAGATAAGCCAAATATGGTAAAATGTTAACAGTTGTTTCACCTGGGGGAAGGATATGTAGGGATTTGTAAAAATCATACAAGTTTCTTGTATGTTTGAAATTATTTCAAAACAAGTTTAAAAAGAATGAATATTCAGAATTAATGTGTGAAAAACACTTTACCCTTTAAAACTGATTTTCATATTCATTTTCTCTTTTGAGACTCACACCAGCTCTGTGAGGGGGCATTTTGTATCCACTTTTTATACATAAGGAAATCGGGTTTTAGAGATGCTCAAGGGCTTGTCTGAAAGAACATGTCAGATGTAGAAGCTGAGCCAGGGATTCTCACCGCTAGTCTAGTCTTCTTTGTACAATTCCACGCTGCCTTTAAAAATAATATCTTATGTTTGCCTTGTGTATGTTACTCCTCTCCCATGGACCTTCATTTCCTCATTTGAAATCTGAAGTATTTTTATTAGTGGACCACTCTGCAGGTTCTTCTCTCACTTACCAACATTGGGGCCCTTAGAATGAGAAATTGGCACTGTCCCCTGCAACTCTGAATTTCTGTGATTTCCACTGCCATCTTGCACAACAGTTGGTGTACTTGCAGGAACCAGTATGGGATTTGAGAAAGACGCAGGGATTACTCTTATACATCACATGCATCCTCTTCCCTAGGGAGGACTTTGTACTCAAAGAACCCATTTTTCTGTACTGAGAGAAATAGTCACTGAGTGGATAAGGAGGAGACAAGGGACCTGAAGGAGGCTAGCAGGAATCCCTAGGGAACCTGGGAGGAGAGGATGCTGGGACTCAGCTGAAGGATGACCAGAGATGCTCCAAGGGCTGAGAGAAACCTTGTTTCCTGTCTCTCAGATGCCGCTGTGGCTTCTGGCCTCTCCCAGGATGACCACCATGGTGGCACAGTGATGAAAGAAAGTTTCTGGAAGTACAGTTTCCTCTCTACTCTGAGAGAGCATCATGTATCCACATCACAGATGTAGCACAGGTTCTCCCAAGATTGAGAGAGGAAATAGAAAATGTTACAGGTTGGCTTTAAGAATGTTAGAATGGACACTGGTTTTCCCTGTAAACAAAAACAAAAACAAAAACCTTATGTGTCATCATTATGAGAGCAGCATGTTTTGAACTGACAGAAAGCAAGACCAAAATGAAACCTTATTTTATTCTTCCAACTACTGCTTATTCAAGAGTAAACATTTTTAAAAATTTAAACATCATAGTTAAATTTATAGACACCAGGATAAAATGAGAGGTGAACTATTAAATTTAAATTAAACTTTAATTAGGGCTTCCCTGGCGGCGCAGTGGTCGAGAGTCCGCCTGCCGATGCAGGGGACACACGGGTTCGCGCCCCGGTCCGGGAGGATCCCACGTGCCGCGGAGCGGCGGGGCCCGTGAGCCACGGCCGCCGAGCCTGCGCGTCCGGAGCCTGTGCTCCGCAACGGGAGAGGCCGCAGCAGAGGGAGGCCCGCGTACCACACAAAAAATAAATAAATAAAATGCAGGTAGTAGAGTCACCTCAAGACTAGTAAATCACAATTCTCCAGTGAAAACTAATATGCAATCAGTGTATAGCACTTTGTATTTTGACAAATACTTTTGTATTTTATCATTCGATCTTCACTGCAGCGTTATGATTTAGATCCTAGTATTATGCATATTTATTGAAAAGGAGTCTGAGACAGAAAAATTAAGTGACTTGCTCAAGCCGCACAGTTAGTAAGCAAGAATATGAGGATTTGAGCCCAAATTTCAAAATTTCTTTTCTTTTGCTAATGCTCCCCTGAAATGTGCTTCACTGCTTTTACATAGGCATACATATTCCTCGGAGAAAACATGGTCAGTTTTGATTCTGTCTTCGTCATACTGTGACACTGCCAGTTCTCACTACAAGTAGCATCATGGGTGGTAGAGGGCAGCAATATGTGTATGTCTACTTGGATACAGACACTCACACAGTGACACAGATGTGCACATGCACGTGCATTCTATCTGTGCATCCTGTCTCTGTCTCCTGACTTGTAAGGGGGTTTGACATATATATGTTAGCAGAACTATGTGTATTAGGATTCTGTAAACACTGTGTGTGTGCGTGTGGGCGTTAGGATTCTGTAAACGCTATGTGTGTGTGCGTGTGTGTATACGTATACACACACAGACGCACACACACACATATATATATACACACATATCCACACACACATGCACACACACACGTACAATGGAAGGAGGCAAACCAAAGTTTGGATTTTCAACAATCCTGTTAAGTGAGATCTGTAAGGGAGAAGGAAAGCTATTGGGGATGTTTCCTTTTTATTTTAACATGCCAGTATTATTTAATTTCTTTTAACATAAGAATATATTTTTTCAGTACTTTAAATAAACATGTAAAAATGTTTCAGGGCACTTTGGTAAGCTGGAGAGGATGAAGATACGAGGAAGAAAGCTGTACCTTCTTATCTCTCTCTTCAGGCTAGAGGTCTCCATAGCCCTCTAGATGTGGTTACTGTCAAACGTAGCCCCAGGTGCACCTGGTTAAGAAGAAGGAGGGGGAGGGGTCTACGGGCAGAGGCCCAGATCCTAGTGACATCCATCTGACCCTCTCACAAACATTCCCTTCAAATCTGTTTTCTGCTCCTGGCTGCATATTCGAGTGTCAGGATGGTTTTCGCAATCTGTACACATTCCTCTGGAAGATGAAAAATCGAGGGACATTTTCATGTTTATTTCAAGGGAATCTTACAGTCTTGCTGCTAGGTGTATACCAGGGCAGGGTTTGGAGCTTGGAAGGTGGTCGAAGCGAGAGGCACCAGGG
Source organism: Physeter macrocephalus (assembly GCF_002837175.3). Classification (NCBI taxonomy): domain Eukaryota; kingdom Metazoa; phylum Chordata; class Mammalia; order Artiodactyla; family Physeteridae; genus Physeter; species Physeter macrocephalus. The sequence goes on from NC_041234.1 coordinate 111,102,646, forward strand.
ATCACTCCCTTGGCCTTGGGCCCGTGCTCATGCCAAAGAGTGGGGTTTGAAGCCCCCTCGGGACGTTCTGGGCCAGAGCTATTCTGATAAAGTTTCTGAGTCTGAGATCAGTCACATGGTGTTACTTATCTCTGCCGCCAGCATCTTCACACAGCTGTAAAGGAACATTCAAGGGTCACTTGAGAGGAGAAAGGGGAATAAGGAAGGCAACATGCAGTCGTAAGCAGGGTGAATGGGCAAGGAAGGGCTAGTAGGCCTAGACCTTGGTGGGAGAGCCTCGGGCGCTGCGAAGCTGGTTAACATGAACATTACTGTTCTGTATAATTTATATAGTGATACTGCTCACCTCTTCCTGACTGCTCCCCTTGTGAGTCACTGATGAACTGCCTGTCTCTTTTCCCTCCCTCCAAGTTGGGAAGCACCTCACAGAATCACTGCTCAGCTCTGTGGCCAGTTCTGTCCTGGGCATTTCTTGGTGTCTAGGAACTCAGAGGCCCCTCAGAGGTAATACTAGTGGTTGCTTCCTGTGGTTTCCTCCCTGACTCCCTCTGTCATGGGGTTGTAGGAAGAGGACTAGGGCAGCACGGGCCTAATCATCTCTGGGTCCCCATCAGACCTTCTTGATTCACAGAAGTACAGTGCATAATAATTTTCAATGGAAACGCATGGGCACCAGAGTCAGAGAAGCTGAGACTGTGGTATCTCACGTATCACCAACATATTGCTCTCCTGGGTTTAGGCTAGTCTTTAACTCCTGGGTCTCAGGCTCCCAGAGTGCCCATCCCCATATATGGTCCTTGTGCACGGGTCAGTGAGGCAGCCCATGTCAATCGCCAGATCTAGTGCCTGCCATAGAATGTGTGCTCCTCGGAGTAGAACTCTGGACATCTCCTCCTGGATTAGGGTCTAGACCTGGTAAGTAGAGATGGATACTTGCACTGCTGCCCCAGGCAAGTCCACCTTCTACCCTGAGCTGTGAATGAGCAGGATGGCCAGCAACCTACCTCTGACATTTCCTGTCCCTTCATTCCAGCCACTGAACATTTATGGAGCACCTAGTAAGTGCTTTCAGATGTAGAAGATGAAAGGATGAATGAGAGAGGGTCCCTGCTTGGCCTCAAGGGCCTTCTCAACCAGTGGGGGAGCTCATATCCCAGTAGAGTCCAAGGGTTCATGTTCCCTCCTACCTGTTCTTTGCCCTGCTCACCCTCTCAGCAGTGCGATCCTCCTCCTCTCCCTACTTGGACCTAGGCCTTGCTTCTCTCCTCTTTCTCAGCTTCTCACTTGCACGGATGCCCATTCAATTCTATTGTAAAAGAACTGAGTAGGGTTTAAAAAATTTATTTTGCCATTTATTACAATGGAAACTATTCATGATCAGAGATAGAACATACTGGACAATTTGAAGAGTATTTCTGAACACGTTGTGCAGCCACCACTTCTAATTTTTACCTTAACATCTGTACCCTGTGAGATTCTTTCATCCACCAAATATTTATGGAGCTTCTACCATGGGCCAGGCACTTTTCTTGCATTAGGGATAGAGCGACCAACAAAGCAAAGCCTCTGTCCACATAGACTTACATTCTAAAGTGGAGGCAGACCAATAAACAAAGTGCTGTATGATATGATGGCTGCTGGTATGATAAATGCTATGTAGAGGAATGAAGCAAGGTAAGGGTTAGAGATTACTGGCAGAGAGTGGGGTGCTCTGGTAGATGAGGTCGTTAGGAAAGTCCTCTTGGAAAACAGTGGGAGAAGGAGTCAGGCAGTTAAATGGGGAGAGAGCCTTACAAGGCAGAAAGGATAGAAAGCACACAGATCCTGAGGACAGAGCTACTTGATGTGTGTGAGAATCAGCAAGGAGGACAATGTGATTAGAGTAGAGCAGGAATTGGGAGGAGGCACAGGAGATGAGGCAGGGCCTGGTAGGCCATTACCAAGACTTGGTTTTTATTTTGAGTGAGAGGGGAAAACTATTGGAGGGTTTTGAGTAGGGGAGTGAAGTGATCTAACTTGTTTTCGAGGATTCCTGCGCCTGCTCTGGGGAATATATACACTATAGGAAGAGAAGAGAGGAAGCCAAGTGATTAGTCGCAACAGTCTGTCAGAAAGGAGGGCTGGGAGCAGGGTGGTAGTGCTAGAAGTAACAAGAAGTGATTCAATCCGGGATATATTTTAAAAGGAGAGCCAACAGAATGTGTTGGCCCTAGGGTCCTCGTTCCGACTCATTTGTCAACTATTTGAATAATAACATTCAAAGTAGAAAAATAAAACCATTTTGAAAACACAAGTGTTCATTGTTAAGCAAAGAATAATACCCAGTAGTCAAGGAATACTAACATTAGGACATGAAATAGAGTCAAAAATAGGATGCTAAATTTTGCAGAACATTTTACACTTTGCTATTTACAAAAATAATTTGAAACAAAGGGATAGAGGTACACAATATTATTTTCCGATTAAAGAAGAATCCCTGTTTAAATATTGTTTTGTCATGAAAGATAGGACCCCTATATATATGGAATCCAAAAAAAAAAATGGTTCTGACGAACCTAGGGGCAGGACAGGAATAAAGATGCAGACGTAGAGAATGGACTTGAGGACACGGGGAGGGGGAAGGGTAAGCTGGGACGAAGTGAGAGAGTGGCATGGACTTTTATATACACTACCAAACGTAAAATAGATAGCTAGTGGGAAGCAGCCACATAGCACAGGGAGATCAGCTGGGTGCTTTGTGTCCACCTAGAGGGGTGGGATAGGGAGGGTGGGAGGGAGACGCAAGAGGGAGGAGATATGGGGATATATGTATACATACAGCTGATTCACTTTTTATAAAGCAGAATCTAACACAACACTGTAAAGCAATTATACTCCAATAAAGATGTTAAAGAAAAAAATAGAAAAGGACAGGACCCCTGAGGGTCTTTCATAACTCTTAAAGGATGTGACTCCCATGGTGCAGCCAGCATTGCTAATAGTTCTTTGCGTGAGGGAGATTTAAATAAGCAAAAAATGTGTTAAAACCACGCAAACGGAATCTGGTGGCCACAGGCCCACCAAAAACACTGAATTGTATGAGTCGGCTGGGTTGAAGAGTGGTTGATCCTTTAAATTTGAGCAGGTTGAGCCTCTCAGAGATGGGTCTTTAGCGCTCGCTCGGTCCTGGCTAAGGCCGGGCTCACATCCAGGACTGGGTCTCTGCCCACCGCCTTTATCCACCGGCCTGGAGACCTACACGCTCGCAGCCCGTGACCCAGCCCGCGCCACCCCGGCCCCGCCCCCTGCCTTCCCGGGCGCCCGCCCCCCTCTAACCGGGCGGCGCCGGCGCGCCGGCCGTCAGAGCGGCTGTGTGGGCGGAGCTTGCGTAGCCGCCGGGACCCCTGCGCGCACCGCCTCTCGCCCCTAGCCACCGCGCGCCGCCGCGGACACGCACTTCCTGCGAGGCCTCCGTGCGCACCTTAGGCGAGCCGAACCGAGCTGAACCCTGCCCCGCACCTGCGAGCTGTTCGCCATGGTGGACGAGCTGGTGCTGCTGCTGCATGCGCTCCTGATGCGGCACCGCGCCTTGAGCATCGAGAACAGCCAGCTCATGGAACAGCTGCGGCTGCTGGTGTGCGAGAGGGCCACCCTACTGCGCCAGGTACGTCCGCCGAGCTGTCCGGTGCCCTTCCCCGAAACGTTTGACGGCGAGAGCTCCCGGCTCCCCGAGTTTATCGTGCAGACGGCGTCTTACATGCTCGTCAACGAGAACCGATTCTGCAACGACGCCATGAAGGTGGCATTCCTAATCAGCCTGCTCACCGGGGAAGCCGAGGAGTGGGTGGTGCCCTACATTGAGATGGATAGCCCCATCCTAGGTGATTACCGGGCCTTCCTCGATGAGATGAAACAGTGTTTTGGCTGGGATGAAGACGAAGAAGACGACGACGAAGATGAAGAGGATGATTACTAGGCCCGGAGACCCTCAGGCCTAGGGGGGGAGGGCCCTGCACGCCGCCCCCTCCCCCCTCCCCGCCGTGCCCCGCCCGGAGCCGCCACGCTCCCCATCCCCAGCCCGGCCTCTGGGTGTCTTCCTCGTCCCCCCTCCTCCCCGTAGTGCTTGTCTTTGTTCCGGGGATAGTGCTCAGTTACCTGCTGCTGGCCTCTCTCTGAAGTGCGCTGCCTCCCACTCTGGCCAGCCCCAGGACCCTCTCCTGCTAACTGGAACTGTGTTCTGAGCCCCAACTCTAGGCCAGGCCCCTGTCACCTACTGGTCAGACTACGCACAGCTGTGCCGCCCAGCCCTGCCAGCTGTCAGGCCTACATCTTGCCCAGAGACCTACGCTGCCACCTAAGCACCCTCCACCACATTACAGCGACAGACCAGGCCTTTGGAGATAAGGAGCAACCTAGAAGATTCCTTAGTTGGCTACACCTCCTGGGACACTGGTTTGGACTGCTCACCAACTTCCCCCAAGGGGCTAATCTTTCAAGCTGGTTAGTTCCCTACTAACGCCCGCGGTCTTCTCCTGCCCCACCAGATTAATGCAGGAGCCTGTTGTGCCTGGCAGCCAAATTGTTGACATTTCTCCTCTGCACCAGTTTTGCACAACTGCCTGTCATTTCTCTTTCAAAATTACAGCAATCCCACAGATGTGTGCATTTGGACAAAAATACTAAAAACAAAACAATACAAACAAAAGCAGGCACTCAGCCCAGCTCCTCAGTACTACCTGGAAAAAGCATTTGCATTCTTTTCAATAAATATAAGCACTACGAAAAAAGAGTGTCTTTTAATGGTTAAGGGCTGTCATTGGCCTCTGCCACTCACCCTGACTCCCATGTTCTCATTGATATCAGGGAACTTAGTTCAGTCCCAGTATTCCCCACTGTCGTGTGTAGGCTACAGAGGACAGCTAACATAGGGCTTTATGGGGAATCTGCGACTCCCCTCACCAAAGCATTTCTTGCAACCCTGGTGAAGGGAGTGTCCTCTGGGGCTTCCAAGATGACATGGGTGAGGTGTGGCTGAGCAGGTGGCACACCATCCCAAACTGGGACACTTTTGAGAGAGCTTAAAGGGGACACTGTTAATAATTAGACTGGGACAGCAGGCATAAATCAGGACACACAATATTCCTGTCTTCCTGAGCTTTGGGGTTTTTCCTCAACATGGCAAGTTCTGCCTCTTAACCCTTAGTGCCTGTGGGGTGCTGTTGAGTTCAGGCTTCACTTAACAACGTAGCACATTGTTTTAATACCCTTTTTAGGAGCTTGAGCTAACATTAAGTCCTAGATCCTGGGTAAATGCACCCATAATAAACGGAGCCTGATTTGAACATTTCATCTTCCTTGGGCAGATACCCTTAGAATCCCCACCCATCCATGTGCCCCAGATTCCTGCCTGTAGAAATTGACAAGATGCCTGGCTATCTCCTGAGCTAGATCTTACACTGCTATCTGAGCTATGCTGAGATTTCTTTGTGGGCCTGGAGGGCTCGGAGGCACTAAGGGAGTGGGGTGAGTGCTGAGAAGAATCTGCATACCTTTGTGAGGCAGTTACCCCGGGTTAAGTCACCGAAATGTTAAATCAGGGAAGCTCGGCTAGGGGATTTGTGGGGCCTGTCTCTGCCAGCCAGGAGCTGTCAGGAGCATTTGGGAGGTTCTGAGTTCTCATTCTTATCTCCATCTGCCTCCATGTCTTTATTGTACCATGTCTGGAGCCAGCTGTACCTTAGAACCTCTAATTAATTTAGGTAATAAATTTTCTTGTTGTTTAAGACCTTTTGAGGCTGGGTATTCTTTATTTGTATTGTGACGTAGACCTCACGTTGTGGGTTAAATGAGATGCTGGTCATCATACCAGGTACTTCAGAGGTGTGGATTCGATGAGATCACACCCATGAGGTATTTTGAACTGTCCCTGCTGCGTGGTGAGCACTCAGTAAACATGGGCTCTTACTCCCAGGCCTGGGAACCGAAGCATCATTCCAGAGACAGGTCTCTTGCTATGACCTTGGCCTTAGGAAAATATCAGGAGTCAACAGAAGCAGAGCAGGCTCAGGAAGAGTGGAAATGAGAGCATGACAAGACCTCGTTTACCCTTTGGGATCTGACATGAAGTCAGATAGAAAGCCGGTTTACCAAGTGAACAGGCAAAGTCCAGAGCAGGAGTCATTTTTCCAGTCTAGGAAAGTTGTTTCTGGAGGGTGGGACAGGGGTAGATATGATGTAGCAAAGGAGGTTGAGGTCCATACTGGGGGTGGGTCTGGGGAAGTAGTGGGCAAGTGCTGAAAGCTAGGTGAGACCCAGTGAGACCAAAAATCAGTCATTCAAAATAATCAGTGGTCCAGGTAGACTTAGAGGAGTTAGAGATACGGTGGTCAAAGAAAAGTGGTTCTTGCCCTCATGGTCATTCCAGTTTGTTGCTTTTACGGTGCCTTGGGCCAGAATTGGGATGATACCTTGCTACAGGTAAGATCCAGAAAGAGAATCTAGACTGTGATTAGATTTGAGAGCGACCTTTCCAAGGTGGAAGTTGAAGGCATGAATAGATGAGATCTACTCCCCACCACCAAACCAAGTGTGTGCATCCTCTGTGCAGAAGGAAGGGGTCTCTGGTCAGTGAAGATGCCAACGCAGCACCTGAGTAGTACTCATGACAGCTAGGCCAAGAGCTTCTGGAATCTGAAACGTACATGTCCTGGGCTTGTATGCATGTGCCTGAGCTGACTCAGTGTGTGTGTGTGTGTGTGTGTGTGTGTGTGTGTGTGTGTGTGTGTGTGTGTGTGTGTGTGTTAATGTCCTTCATGTATCATGGAAGTACA
>NC_041234.1:111112295-111129846 GCF_002837175.3 Physeter macrocephalus
TATGCGTGTGCCTGTGCTGACTCTGTGTGTGTGTGTGTGTGTGTGTGTGTGTGTGTGTGTGTGTGTGTGTGTGTGTGTGTGTGTTAATGTCCTTCATGTATCATGGAAGAACAGGTTTTGCTGTGAGCTGCAGAGAAGGACAGTGTTAAGAATCTGGCTACCTTGGCAGATTCTGCAATAAAAGCACAGATAGTGGCGAGGCCTTTACCACCACGGGAGGAATTCATGGTAGTGTGATAGTAGCATAAGGCACAGCAGAAGAGAATTGGAGAAGTAAATAAGCATATCTGAAGATAAAATCACCACTCAGATGAAAACTATTAAAAGTAGGTGAAAATGTTGAAGTAGCAAATATGAACTTCAGACTCCTGCATTCCCATCACACTGGACTTGAAACGGTCACTGAAATTGTGCTATTAATGAAATGAAATTAATCATATTGAAGGTCATAATCATTTAATTCTATTAAATCTTCCAATGTATGTTTGGATTTCTCTAATCACTCGAATAGCCAAGTAGTGCCATCCATTAATTCTGTGTTGCTGTGTGTTGCTGGATATGATATATTAAGCTAGAGGTACATGATGCACATTGTGTTTGGTTATTTTCTGCTGTTACAACATAGTGAAAACCTCAGCAGTTTGGAAGTAGAGGGAGATGTCTTGTTAAAATTAGTGGAATATTTATTTTTTAACAAATGAATTTAAACAATTTTTAAAGTTCTTAAAGCACTTAAAGCTAATTAAAGGGTATCAATTCAAGGTCCTGAGAATGTTTTCTTTGATGGATGACCAGTGTGGGGTAATTGTATGAAGTATATATATTATTTGCTTTGAAATATGAATTTTGCTAAAGTAGCATTAAAAGTGTCTGGTAGTTTGCATTACTCAGTAGTTCAAGTATATTCCCTACGGTCTTATGCCCACTTAGTCCTAAAGGTAGATACAATCAACTATGTTTGGTGTCCTTCGACAGTGCTGGTGACCCCCTACTTCTTAACTTCTGATCATCCCCCTTGCATTTTTTTCCCTCCTGTCTGAAATGCCTCTGTTAGGATTTGTTCCTTTATCTTCAAATATTCTGTTGTCCAGAGACTTAAAAAAAAGAAAACCCACAACAATGCAGTTGGCCTGCGATGGGTAATAGCTTGCTTGAAGTAATTATGAACAGCATAGCGCGATTTGTTAGAGGAGCAAAAGCGCTGCCCCGGATTAGTTGGGTGGGGGAGTGGTGGTGAGATGCTGCAACATTTGTGTACCTCCTGGTATCGGAGCTACGATCAATAACAAATTAATTTTTCTTATGATTATATCCACAATATTTTCACATCTTCTCTTCCCCCGCCCTAAATGACAAAGGATTTCATGTACAGAATTGCAATAATATAATTCTATTTTAGCCAAAGTCCCTATACAGTCAGTTCCAATGACCAGTCAGTTCAGAGTCAACCCGTCAGCTCAAGATAAAAAACTGTCACAAGACTGTTTATGTGCCTCATTTAAAATTGTTTCTTAAAAAAAAAATCATACCAGTAAAAGAAAGCAAAGGGAATTATATTTCAGTGGTAACTGAAGTAATTGGGATATTTCTGATTTATTTGTTCTCTAGACACAGATAATTGCACTGCCATACAGGACTTTTAGAAGTGCTCATTTGAATGTACACAATTAAATTTTTAACACGTTCATAAGTAGGGAGAATAATATAATGAGTCCCCATAGACCCATCTCCAGATTCAAAACTTACCAACATTTTTGCTTCACCTGTCCCTTTTCTTTCTTATAATTTTTATGGAATATTTAAAATCAAATCCCAGATATCATATTAATTCACCCTTTAATATTTCAGTATGTTTCTCTAACAGATAAGGGTTTAAAAACAATCCGTAATATCATCATCATAGGTACTAAAATACAGTGACTTCTTAATATTTAATACTCAATCCATATTCAAATATCCCTAGTGTCTTAAAATTGTGTTTTTAATTATTTGTTTGAATTAGGTTTCAAAAATGTTGACACACTGCATTTGGTTTCTATATCTCTAAAACCTTCTTTTAACTAAAAACAATTGCCCTCCATCCTTTTTCCCCTACAAATTATTTGTTGAGGAAACCAGGTCATTTGTCCTATGGAATTTCCTATATTCTGGATTTGCTTTACTCTTTTCATATCCTTGCCCAAGTTTCCCTTGGGTTTTGGTGCTTCTTTCTCAATATTTTAGAGGCTCTTTATTTATTAGGGATCTGTGATATTTATTGCAAATACTTACTTATTTTAATTTTTTGGCCATGCCGTGCGGCATGTGGGGTCTTAGTTCCCAGACCAGGGATTGAACCCACGCCCCCTGCAGTGGAAGCACGGAGTCCTAACCACTGGACTGCCAGGGAAATCCCTTATGTTGCAAATATTTATGCCCAGTCTATCATTGGCCTTTTTATTTTCTTTATGATATTGATATTTCAGGCTTTTGTGAAAATGTTTAATATATTTCCATTTTTTCCAGTATCCTCCCATTTCTGTGCTCCCCAATTTATTTGCTTATATTCTTTCTCTTAGTGTTTATACCTTTAAATTGTGTATATACCTCTATTATTTTTCAGATACGAGTGATCTATTTTGACTCTCAGCCATGAAAGATGAGGAACTCAACATACACACTAATACTATTTCCCTATCAGCTTTGTAAGTTACATTGTTTTTGTGTTGTCAGTGTTTGTAACAGTTACGTGTTTTTCCCCCTGAACATAATCCCTGCATGTGTTTCAATTTTAATATATCAGACAAATGAATTTAATAATAACTACCTTGTCCAATTTTCATTCAGTGTTTTTTTGCTAGCTAGTTTCTTTTTCCACTTTTAGTTGTTTCTTCAAAAGGAAAGAAAAATCCCTGTAAAATGCTGGGAAATATATCGTCTGAGGTTTTGGTGGTGAATGACAGTTTTGTTATGGGTAGAGTTTCTTTTCTTTCATTGCTCCACTATCTTTTTAGCATTGAATGTTATTGTGTAGAAGTCTGAGGCCATCCTAATATTTTTCATCCATAAATGATTTGATACTTTTGTTGATTTCTCAGAGAATTTTTTTCTTTATATTTCAACAGGATATATCTAATTGTTATTCATTTTTTGTCATTTTTTTGTGGAACCTGGTGTGACCGTTTAACATGTAGATTCGAGACCTGATTCCCTTCTGCAAAGTTTTCATAATTATTTCTTAAAATATGTATAATATATACTAATATTTATTTATGTTGACTCTCCTTTACCTGGCCTCTATATTTTAAATTTTCTCAGACTTTTTAAAATGTTTTCTTCATTTCCACTTTATTCTCTTTACTTTTATCAATCCTGTTCTCTCTGTCCTTTACGATGATTTCAGAAGGATCTGTCATTCTTCGTGTTGTTTCTAGTTTGGCTTCATTTTGGTGACAGGTTTGTTGTTTCCCACTTCTTTGCCAAGTGCTGCCAGCTCATGCTTTAGCTTCTATTGACTCGTGCATATTCCTGAATCACATATTTCTTATGTGTTCTCTTGTTGTGCAGCTATGGATTCTTTATATTTTTTAGGTTGATGGCAGTGTGCTGTGTTATGATATGATGGTGATATAAGTCACATCTCTTTCTTGGCAGTATTTTTCTAGAGAGTGTTATTTGCCATTTTGTTTCCTGTTTCTTCCCTCCTACGGGAGTGCTTCTAGGAACCTTTCAGTATCTTGCCTCCTTCCTAGTAATGCTGCTCTTCCTCAGTAAAGAAGTTACAGGTCAGCCTTCCTTGTCTCTTTCAGTCCAGTCCCAAGGGCATTTTCTCTGGCAGAAATAACTCAGTGTTAGTGACTTGTACATTGCATACTTCCCATTTTCCTGAAACGAGACAGATCTGACTCCCCACTCCCTTTTTTAAACATTTCAATAGCACTCTCATGTTTTCATTGTACCTAGAGGATTTCTGACATTATTTTCAGAGTCAACGTTCTGTACTTTCTGGATTCGCCCCCTGCTGCTCAGTAGTTCTGATGTCTTAATCGCCTGGGATAATCTGTGTCCTTCAGAAGCGTTGAGCTAACCTTTGAGAGGGATTGAATAAGATTCAGCTCTGGGGGTGGAAGAACCTGAAAAGTAAAAAATGAAATATTAATGACTTAGAATACTTTCTCACTACAGCTGTGTGTGTGTTTCAAAAAATAAGATCAATTTTATTCTCAATTTTTGGAACAACTTTTTATCCCCCTGTGTAACAAGAAGAAAAATGGAATGGTTTTAGTCATCTGTGGAAAAGACGTACCACATATGTAGGAGATCCCATCAATATGTATATGGGGAAAAAAGGAAAAAATCTATTGTTCATTGGAATAAAAAGAAAGGAGGGTGAAATTAGTATCAGAAAATGGGCCTTAGAAGAGATAGAAAAGCACATATGGAAAGTTCGGCTTGTTGTGAGTGGAGAATGGATTGTTCCTTTGCACAAAGTTTCAGTTCAGTGAGAATGTGTTGGGGATCAGAAAGGCTGGTCCCTGTTGCGGCTTTGCCTTAGATTTGCTCTGCGAAGCCCAGACAGCTTACTTGACTTCTGTGATTCTGAACTTCTATACCGATATCATGGGAATAATTATATCTTAGGACTAGTATAAGGAAAAACTGCCTAGTATCTTATCTGGTAGTCAGTAAATGTTAACACCATTCTTCGTTCTTCAATAGATATTATTTAGTAAAATAAGAATGTAAGATTGGCTGTTATGGTAGTCTTGTGGGTTTTGGTAGAAAGACACTGATATTGGGGGATTTGGAGTGTCAGGAGGAAATGTGGTCAACACATTAAAGTGTTGGATATTAAGAATGCATATTAAGAATTAATTGACATGTGAACAGCATTTGACACTTTAAAAGTCACTTTCATATTCAGTTTCTTATTTGGGACTCACGCCAACTCAGTGAAGAGATTTTTTATTTACATTTTACAAATTGGGATATATTTTTATTTACATTTTACAGATTGGGATATTAAGTCTCTGAGATGCTCCAGGACTTGTCCATGATAAAAATGTCAGAATCTGGGCCAGAATTCTCACCCCAAGTCCAGTGCTCTTTTTACAGTTTCATGCTGCCTTTTGGAAGTAATGCCTTTTTCAGGTTGCGTATCTCCCATGGACCTTCGTTTCCTCGTTTATAATCTGAAGTATTTTCATTAGTGGGCCACTCTGCAGGTTCTTCTCTCATTTAATAACAAAGTAGCCCTTAAAATGAGCACCTGTCACTGTCCGCTCCAACTCTGAACCTCTATAATTTTATCTCCATTTTGCACAAACGCTGGAGTACTTACAGGAAACAGTACGAGATTTGAGAAAGATGCTGGGATTGCTCATTTTTTGAAAGCAACCTCCCCCCAAAAAAATCCCCCCAAAACCTACATGTCCATCAAAGGAGATAGACTTAAACAATGATAAAGTACATCCTGATATGAGCTACTTCACAGAGGTAAAAATAATATTTTCTTTGTATTTTTGAGGGGAAGTTCCGATAGGAATTGTTAAGCATAAAAGTAATTCATAAATACCTGTCGAGTATGATGATATTTACAAATATTTTAAAACCGATATGTGTATGCATGTGTGTATGTGCAGACATATATGTACAAAAGGCAAGAAGAACAGAAGGATAAATGCCAAAATTTTAACAATGTTTACCCTAGACAGGGGAGTAGTATGAAAGAAAATTTTTGCTCTTTTACTCTGTATTGCGCAGATTTATTACAATGAGTACTAATGTAATTTAAAACATAGAATTAGTACTTATTCTGGATAGGTTTTGGTGAAAATGAAAAACAACTGTTGGTACCATTATAAAATAGTTCTCTTTTGGAAACAGTAATTCATGTTGTAGGAACCATAAACTTATTCACAGTTTGTTATAAAATAAACATAATTGGTTTTATAAATCTGTTATGTTACTTCAATTCTTCTAAAAATTGATAATAAAACTCTGTTTTATCAATGAAAACAACCTATACTCAAACTATTATTTCAGTAGTAAGTCTGGTCAGTGCAGTTAGAAATAGGTCATTCCTATAATACCTCTTCATGGTGTCCCTTTCTTTTTGGCAGTGATTTCCTTCGTAAAACCCTCATTGCTTGCCAGGTTTATTTGAATGGACTCCTAGATGACTTTTCTTCTTATGGGCTCTCTTCCTTCTAATCTGCTCTTTTTATTGCTGTTAGTGTTGCTTTTTTGAAACATAAACCTTATCACTTTTTTCTATTCAAAATCCTTCTATGATCCCCATATCTTCAGAAAGTACTTAAATTCCATAACATAACATTTATGTCTGGATTACTCTTTTTAAAAATTATCTTTTTATTGAGTTATGATTGGGCTTTTTATTGTTGAGCTATAAGAGTTCCTTATGTATTCTGGATACTAGACCTAATTATTATTGGATGTATGATTTACAAATATTTTCTCCCATTTGATGGGTTGCCTTTTCACTTTTTGGATAGTATCCCTTGATGAACAAATGTGTTTAATTTTGAGTAAGTCCAATTTATATATTTTCTCTTTGGTTAGTTGTGCTTTTGGTGTCGTATTTAAGAAACCATTTCCTAACCCAGAGTCACAACAATTAACACCTGCGTTTTCACAGTTTTTATGTTTTACCTCTATGTTTTCATCATTCTCAGAGTTTTACGTTTTAGATGTTTCATTTTGGCCTTTGGTCCATTTTGAGTTAATTTTTATATATGGTGTGAGGTAGTGGTTTAAATTAATTCTTTTGCTTGTGGCTTTCCAGTGTCCCAGCACCATTTGTTGAAAGGAATATTATTTAAACTCCATTGAATTGTCTTGGCACCCTTATCAAAAATCAGTTGTCCATAGATGTATAGGTTTATTTCTGCAATCTCAATTCTTTTCTATTGAGCTATGTATCTATACTTGTGCCAGTATCAAACTGTCTTGATTACAGTAGTTTTGTAGTAAATTTTGAAATTGAAGAGCATGAGTTCTCCAACTTTTTTCTTGCAACAGTTTTTGGCTATCCTGGGCCCCTTGCATTTTGGTATGAACCTTAGGCTCAGATTGTGCATTTCTTCAAAAAAGACAATTGGCATTTGATAGGGATTGTACTGAATCTGTATTAATTTGGGGTATATTGCCATCTTAATAATAAGTCTTCTACTCAGTGAACATGGGATATCTTTCCATTTATTTAGGTCTTCTTTAATATGTTACAGTGATGTTTTATTGTTTTTATTATATGTCTTCCACTTATTTTGTTAAGTTTATTTCTTAGTTTCTTATTCTTTTTGCTATTATTCTAAATTGAATTAAAAAAATTTTTTTTCAGGTTGCTTGTTGTTAGTGTAGAGAAATACAGTTGACCCTTGAACAACATGGGTTTGAACTGCATGGGTCCGCTTATACATGGATTGTTTTCAGTAAATATGTACTACAGTACTACAATATCTGAACTTGGTTGAGTCTGTGGGTGTGGAACCATGCATACAGAGGCCCAACTATAAAGTTATAAATGGATTTTCGACTGCTTAGGGGTTGACCCCCCCCCCCAACCCTCGCATGGTTCAAGGATCAATTGTACACTTGATTTTTGTTTATTGATATCATACAAATACAACCTTGGTGTACTTGTTTATTAGCTCTAATATTTTGCTTTGTGGATTGCTTAGGATTCCCTATATCCTAGATCATGTCATCTGGAAATAGATAGTTTTACTGCTTCCTTTCCAATCTGGACGCATTTTATTTCTTATCTTTCTTTCTTTTTATCCTTCATTCATTCATTTTTGCTTTATTTCTCTGGCTAGAGCCTCTAGTACAATACTGAATAGAAGTGGCATGAGCAGACATCCTTTTCTTGATCTTAGAGGGAACGCTTTCATTCTTTCACTATTAAGTATGAGGTTAGCTGTGGGCTTTTCATAGATGCTCTTTATCAAGTTGAGAAAATTCCCTTCTACTCCTAGTTTGTTGAGTGTTTTTTAATCTTGAAAAGATGTTGGATTTTGTCAAGTGCTCTTTCTGTGTTTATTGAGATGATCATGTGGGTTCTGTTTTTTTCTTTTATTCTATTAATATTGACTGATTTTTATATGTTGAATCAACCTTGCCTTCCCGGAAAAAAATCACATTTGGTCATGTAATATAATCCTTTTTACATGTTGCTGGGTTTGGTTTGCTAGTATTTTGTTGAGGATTTTTGTCTATATTCATCAGGAATAATGACATGTAATTTTTTTCTTGTGACCTCTTTTTCTGGTTTTGGTTTAAGAATAAGTTGGGAAGTTTTCTAAGTTAGGCCTCATAAAATAAGTTAGGAAGTTTTCTGCATCCATTGCTTTGCACTTGCTTTTTTCACTTAATTGTAAATTCAGAAGTAACTGTCAACTCAGAGTTACGTTCCTCATTTTTGTGCAGCAGCATAATGAACTCTGTGGATTTGCCGTAGTTATTCAGAATTCTCCTAGGTATGGTCCTAGGTATGGGAAATATTTTGTTATTACAAAATTAAGATTCACCATTAATAACAATGCGCATATTTTGTTTTATATTTGTGGAGATATACCTTTACAGTAGGTGCCTAGGAAAAGGATTGCTAGATCAAAGGGTAAGAACATATGTAGTTCGTTAGATGTTCCTAAATTCCCTCCCAAAATGGTTTTGGCATTCTACACACCCACCAGAAATGGATGAGACTGCCTGTTGTCCTGTAGCATTATCAGGATAAGGGCTATTTTGAATTTTTGACTATCTGATAGATATTTTTTCATGGTATCTCAGTGTAGTTTTAATTTGTACATCTCTGATTGTGAGTGATGTATTTTTTATAGGTTGAGGGCTGTTTTAATTTCTCTTTTCTATAGATTATCTGTTCATATATTTTGACCATTTTTTTCTGTCTTGTTTTTCTCCTTTTCCTGTCATTATTTAAAAGCTCTTTATGTACTTGGGGAATAGCCCTTTGTTTATAAGTCACATGGATTTTATTCCAGTTTTTCATTTGTCTTTTACCTTTTTATGGTATTTATTTATTTTTATTCCAAAATGTCACATTCTTATGTAGACAGAATCATTAGTCTTTTATTGCTTCTAGATTTTGAGTTATATTTAGAAGACTTTCTTTCCCCATATCCAGTTATGCAGGAATCTCCCTCAATGATTTCTTTTAATATTTCTGTGGATTCAATTTTTGAACGTTTACATTTCTGTTCTATTTGGTGTTTATTATGGTGTATGGTGTATCCAATTTAATTTTTTCTTGCAAATGGCTCTTATTCTCAGTTATGTGATATGATTATCATATACTACATTTCCATGTGACCTTGTGTCTAGCTGTGGATCTTCTTTGTGTTTTCCAGATATTATATTATGTGCAAAACTTCTTTTCCAGTTCTCATACCTCCAGTCATTTTCTCTTGTCATGAAATTGTAGTGAAGGTAGTGGAAATCCTTTCCTTGTTCTTCTCCTTAGTGACAATGTTCCTAAATGTTTCTGTATCCACATATATATATAAAAACATATAGGGCTTCCCTGGTGGCGCAGTGGTTGGGGGCCCGCCTGCCGATGCGGGGCACGCGGGTTCGTGCCCCGGTCTGGGAGGATCCCACGTGCCGCGGGGCGGCTGGGCCCGTGAGCCATGGCCGCTGAGCCTGTGCTCCGAAGCGGGAGAGGCCGCGGCAGTGAGAGGCCCGCGTACCGGAAAAAAAAAAAACAAACAAAAAAAACATATATATTTGTGCTGTGTGTGTGTATGTGTGAGAGAGAGTGGGAGAGAGAGAGAGATGTTACATAACAGTGCTGAATTTTGTGCAGCCTGTTTTCAGTATCTATGGAGAATATCTTGTTTTTGTTTACTTAGATTTATTAAAATGGTGGATAATGAATTTTTTAATCTAAAACCATCCCTGCATTTCTGGAACAAACCCCATTTGGTCTTAATATCTCTTTATTTTTATTTATTTATTTATTTATATTTAAAAATTTTTGGCTGCACCATGCTGCTTGTGGGATCTTAGTTCCCTGACCAGGGATTGAACCTGGGCCCCTGGCAATGTAAGTGCCAAGTCCAAACCACTGGACCACCAGGAAATTCCCATACCTCTTTATTTTTAATGTGTAGTTGGAATATGTTTGCTAATATAATTCAAAATCTTTTTGATATTCATGAGATTGGTCTGTAGTTTTCCTATTTGTGTCTTTATCAGGTTTATGTATCAATATTATACTTCCTTCATTAACAAAATGAAAGTTTTCCTTTTACTACACTCTGGAACAATTTAAGTAACAGTAAGATTTTCATATACAGTTTCAATTAAAAATCTATTTGAACGAATTAGTCACTGCAAAGTTAGCGCATCAGCATTCTCCAGTGGCAAAAAATAAGTGATAGTTGAAAGTACTCTGTTTAATAAATAGTTTATTATAAGTTTAATAGTTAATTATAGTTAATAGTTAATAGTTTAATAAAATATTTAATAAGTACTTTTATATTATATAGTTTGACCTTCACTTCAAATTTCTGGATATGTTATATTCATTTTATGGATTAGAAAACTGAGACACAGAAGGATTAAGTGGCTCGCCCAAGAAGAACTTAAACTAGATCTACTGTTTTCATAATACTCTGTTCATCCCATAGTGCTTCCCTGAAACGTGGTTCACTGTCTTTATGTCAGTAGTTGGCCAAACATTTTAACTCACAATTAATTTACATGTATGTTCAGTAGGGAAAAAGAATTTTGGTTTTGAATCTCTCTTTGTCATACTGTGACACTACCGGTTCTCACTATAAGTAGAATCCTTGGTGATGGAAGGCAGTAATATGTGTATGTCCGTTTAGGTAATCACGTGTCTCTCTCTCTCTCTCTCACCCCGACACACATATCCTTTAGAGGACGTCATGGGATAAGACTACCTTAACCATTGATTCATAAAATTCAAATAGGCTTTTGGCATACAGAGTAGTTATGATTTGTGGAACATGCTTTCATTTACAGTATATCCTCCGTTTACGTACCTACCTAATACAGAGATTCGATTGGCTTTAAGTTATCAGCCATTTTGAAGATAGGCCTATTAAAAAGAAAAACGAAAGCAAACAAAAATCCCAAATATCTGTAAGAACAGATCTAATGTGATGTCACATACTTTCTACAATGTATCGAAATTCCAGGGATGAGCATGGTGCATCACCTCTTGTACCTTAAGCTTGAGTACCTGTATTAAAGTAGCTAGGAATGGGAAAATATAAGTGTAAAATAATATAATGCAATATGTTATAATCAGTAAACTCAATAGTATATCGATATAAGCATACACATTTTGGCAGTACGAAGCATTTTCATTTTGATGTGCACTTATCTTCAGATCAATGGGTACAAAGAGTTCTAGCAAGTTAGTTAGCCCAACTGTCTTTATTTTGTCTAATTCTAGGGGTGCCTTGAGTATTGTGTCAAATCCAAACTCTTTGCCATGGCTGTGTACAATCTGCCTGCACTCCCCCCCACCTCTCCTCTCTTAATTCATCTTTCCCTTTCTAGTCTTCACTCTGAGCTCCAGCTTGAATGACTTTCTTTAATTTCAGGACTGCCAAAATTTTTCCTTCCAGAAGGACATCCACGTGCTGTTTCTCTTCCTTGGACAATTTTTCCCGCGTCTCTTTATCTAGCTAACTCCAACAATCTTCTGATCTTACCTTAAATGTAATTTTCCCAGAGTGACCTTATCTGGCTAATGCCTCCCCTTCCTGAACAACACCAGTTTACTCTGTTATAAACTCTCACTATGCTGTACTTTTCCCTTGGAGCATCTGTAAAACAATCATTTAGGTAATTTTTTTATCGTCTCCTCTTAGAATGAAAGCTCTGTGAGGTCATGCGTGGTTCTTGCTTGTCTCATTCTCCACTGTATCACTAGTACCTACAACAGTCTTGAGCACCTAGTATGCACTAGCAAATATTTGTTGTATAAATGGACGAGTGAATGAATGAGTGACTTTAAACAAGCATTGTGAAAGAGGTTGGTGCATGAGATAATCAGAGGCTGGGGGAAATTAGAAAATTCAGGCATCGTTACCTTAATAAATACAACAAAGAGGGAGACTGCAATGAGCATGCCCTAAGAAAGAAAGTAAGCCTTTCTGTGAAAGAAAGATGACATGGCGCTCTTGTTGTAAAGTGTTTTCAGCACTTTATGAGCCATTGTTATCTCCTTATGTAATTTCCCGAAGAAAAGTAGTAAGCAAGGACAACTGGGAGTAGAAAAGTTTCTGAGGTTTACTAATGATGTACACAGCTTCTGCTTTCCATATCACTCTGTTGTCAGTGGTAACATTAAAGTCTTATGCTCTGTTGGAGATATAAGTGTATTTGAAAAAATAATTCATTATCATTGAAAACACTGGATTCATGTTGCCACCCTGGGGAAATGAGGAAATGTCACTGATTTAAGTTTGAGGTTAAAGGATACTTTTGGAGGAAACAAGATAATGTGTTTTTAAAAATATCAACAGAGGAGCCATGTTTATCTACAAGCAGTAGTTGACTATTGTGAAGTTGTTTTTCTTCTTATATACCTCCTTATTTCCAAGTCCTTTTCTTTTTTTGGATACTTCCCCCCTTTTCAGTCAGCCATGGAGCAGTTAAAGTAGTTTATGTGAGTACACTCAGCCTATACATATTTAGGTCAAAAATTACTAAAGGTGCAATAAAAAGAATTCTGGATGCAGCATTCCACTGTGTGGTGAGCTTGGTATAACTGCCTCTGGGACCGTAGCTACCCTCATACATACGAATGACTCAGTGGAATTTGAGAGAATACTTTTAAGTGTTCTTGTCTTTTAAGCATTGTATATTAATTTTTGGTCATTTCCAAACTTTCTTTCAGCACAATTGCACATGGAAAACATAAACATCGTTGGTAGTAATTTTTAAATTTCCAATTGGAAATTGTGATAGAAGTATTTATTCAGTATCTAGCATTTGCATGACATTTTGCTCTCTGGCAGTTGGTCCTTTGGTTCAAATGTTTACTTCCTCAATGAAGTAGGTCCCAGCCTACTTCCCTTGAACACATACATACACACAACAGACTCAATCTTGCCCTTCCCTTATACTCCTTTAATTGGATTATTTAAGTGGATAATTTAAGTGGATAATTGGATAATCCACTTAAATTGGATTATTCCAGAAAACCTGAGGGAAATGTTTTGATCAGTTGCAGGGCAGTCAACACATTTTTAGGAGTTAAAGAGAGAAGAGGGAAGAGAGTATCTGTTTATTGAGCTTTACTTTGCCCTTTCTCTAATAATACCAATACCAGAGCCCTGACTCTGAGAAAGACAGTTTCACGGACATGTAGTTCTGAAGCTAACATAAAGCTAGAAAATTTCCTCCATGGTAGTCATCTCAGAATAATATCTTGATATCTTCTTTTATCAAGGCATTGCTAGATAGAATTTGAAAAATGCTCATAGGATGTAAGTAAACTCCTCAAAATCATTGAGTGGTAGGCCATTGTCAATTATGAGTTCAATACTTTAAAAATACCTACAGATGTACTTGAAAAAGATAACAATATACTGAAACCCATTTTGTTTCTGGCTGTACATCGGGCTATACACTATGGGAGAATTTCTCTTGCAGAGATACCTCTGGAAAGAAGACATAAAATATATGGCCTTGGTTTTGCTGACACAATGATTTGACTGCTGCTGAAGTAGCTTTTAAATCCCTGGGATACATGATTCTTTTTTGCAAAAAGTAACTGAATGAGGTCCAGTGTCAATGCTGTTAATGGCCCTATGATGACACAGTTCACATCAAGGAGGAAAATGTTTATGGTCTTTTATTTGTTTATAGATCTTTGTGTATCTCAGGAGGCATAGTAAGTCTTTTTGGAGACACTGAAATTGAGGAAGGTAAAGACCATTGGAAGTTCCCAGGATTACCCTCACAAGCATGCCTCAAAATTAAGATTAGAATTTAGAATATCTGGGTTCTTGCTCTTGGTAAGAAATATTGATAAAGGAGAATGTAGATGGAAGCAGTTGGCAAGAAGGAGGGATGTGTCCTGGGTCTTGGGTGGACTTGCTTATGTAGATATGGTTATCAATCCCTTGGACATTTTAGTGTTAGACATCACTAATGTGGTCCCATGGAGTACTGAATGTAATAACATTTCTGAATGTGTACATTATACATAACATATGATCTCTAGCCTTTATCATGATTTTTCAAAATAATTTTATTCTTATTTAACAGGAAATTGAGGTTCAGTGAGATATAAAATCTTGCCCAAATTTTATGAGCCAGGATTCAAACTCAGCTCTACGTGATCCCAAAGGCACCACCACACCGTGATTCTGTTTGAATAATCATATGCATCAAGTAAACATATAATAGAGGAGTGAGTATATTTAAGAGAGGGGTGACATTTGAAGGGTGAGTGTCTAAGTTTCTTGTGGCTATTGAAACAAATTACTACAAACTCGGTGACTTAAAATAGCGTAAATTTGTTCCCTCACAGTTTTTGAGTCCAGATGTCTGAAATTAAGGTTTATGCAGGGCTGCACTCTCATCAGAGGCTGAAGGAGAGAGTCTGTTGTTTTTCTCTTTTCCAGCTTATAGTGGCTTGTATCACTCTAATCGCTGCCTCTATAGTCATTCTGCCTCCTCCTCTTCTGTCTGTCAAATCTCCCTCAGCCTCACTCTTATAAGGACACTTGTCATTGGATTTAGGGCTAGCCCCCATAAGCCAGAATGATCTCCTCATCTCAAGACCCTTAACTTGATGACATCTGCAAATACCTCTTTCACAAATAAAGTAATGTTCACAGTTTCCAGGAATTAGAATACAGGCACGAATTTGTGGGGGGTACCATTCAGCCTGTGGGTAATGGATTTCTGTGGTCAGACTGAGTTGGACCCAGGGTATTTGCCTTCCTTTTCCCAGTTGTGGCTTCCTGGAGGAGCTGGAATTGTTGGAGCTCTCTCAAAGGCCTGAAGAGATGGATAGGTCTAATGATAAGTTGAATAGACAATCGGTACATTGAAGCAGTGTAACAGGTTATCCCCATTGGCACAAACCAGCCAACATAAAATCATTGATAGAAAAGTTAAGAGATTCTATAGGATAAACTAGTTTTAAAGTGAGTGTTCACCGTGTAGACTCTGTCCTCAAGGAAATTATGTTCTAAGCAGCATGACAGTTTATTGAGTAAAGCAAGAGCCTATTATAACAGTTTATCAGATGCTGGACTTTTTTTCATAAAAATCCACAGCAAAAAAATAAATATTAGGGGATAAAATCCCCATGCTGGGGGAAAAATATGAAGAGCAGAATAAAACCGAACAGCCCTGCTGTCAGACAAAACCACCGCCCTCCTCTCTGGCCAGCAATGATCAGAGTCCCTCCGCTCTTTTCATTTGGAGCCATTAGGACTAATCTCATCTTGTCCTTTTATCTTTTGTATGTCAGGTCCACAGGTATCCCAGGTCTCCCTATCTCCATATTTGCCTTGTACATCTTTCTTTTTTAAACCTATTTCTCAACTCTTGAAAAACATCTACTTTGCGCTCTAGAAATCAGAGTCAGTGTTCAACAAAGTCCTATTTTCAGTAACTTCTCTTAGTATTTCCTTTACCTCCTTTTTCTAAATGAAATCTGGCTCTACCCTAATGACTCTCACTGTAGCCTTTTTAAATGGTAGGTTTTTTTTTCTCCAACACACCCCAATTACTATTGATCCTGGAGTTAGGATAGGTATTTTTATTGCTTCTCCTTGCTGATGACAGACTATTCTCTCTTCCTCCTCCTCCCAGCTTAGAATTTTATGTCATTGTATTAGATATCTCCTGTTACATTTTGTGATGGTTAATTTTATGTGTTAATTTGACTGGGTCACAGGATGCCCAGATATTTGTTCAAACATTATTCTGGCTGTGGCTGTGAAGGTGCTTTTAGATGAGTTTAACATTAAAATTGATAGACTGAGTAAAGCAGATTGCTCTCCCTAATCTGGGTGGGTCTCATCCAATCAGTTGAAGGCCTGAATAGAACAAAAAGCTGACTTTCCTCAAATAAGGGGGAATTCCTCCTGCATAACTGCCTTTGAGCTGGGACATTGTTTTTTTGTTTGTTTGTTTGTTTGTTTGTTTTTTCCCCCTGCCTTTGGACTTGAACTGAAAATCATACCGTCAGATCTTCTGGTTCTCAGGCCTCCAAACTGAGACTGGAACTACATCATTGGCTCTCCTGGGTCCCTAGCTTGCTGACTCCAAGTCTTGGTACTTGTTAGCCTCGTCATCTTGTGATCCAATTCCTTATAATAAATCTCTTTAAATCCTCCTAGTTCTATTTCTCTGGAGAACCCTGGCTCATACACTCCTCTATATTCTAGTCATCTACTGACTTCCAGTTTACTCCTCTCAGTCATTAAAGGCATTTTACCTCATCTCACACTATCACGCTTGTCAATTGTTTTAATCCTTGGTGATTTCAATATTCATGTATGTGATCTTTCCCACAACCTGGCCTCTCAGTTTCATGACCTGTTCTTCAGTTTTATTTTCTTTACCAACTTTGCTACTTGTTCCCATGGCCATATCTTATCTTGTTATTATCAATAACTGCAACCCCTCCATAACATCAGTGTCAAGCATCTGACTTGACCACCAACGCACTGCCTCTGATATCCTGATAACAACAACTATCTTATCCCGCTGGGACCTCCCACCCCACTGCTGCCATGAACGTATTCTCACTTCCATCCACATTGGGCTTAGGGTCTTAGTGTCCACGGTCCATTATTACCTTCAACTGTGTTGCCTCTCTCTTGTTAATCACACTCATTTGGCAAAATCCCAAGCCTGGTTAAATCAAACATGGTTGGAGAAACTCATGCAATCTTGCTAAGTGATCTCAGTTTAAACTCAAGATCACCAGCTTCAAGTGGATCCTTAAAGCTGCCTGGCAATTATGCTATATTTGCCAGTTCCATTAACACTCTAGATGACTATTTCGTGCCTTCTCCCTTTACAAAAATGAAATGTCCACTCCCTCCACTTGCTTCCTGTTTAACTGAGAAAATAGAGATAAGGTAATCAAAAGAGATTTTCCTCAAGCTACTATCACCACATTTTCCCATCAACCAGCTTCTGTGCCCATACGCTCAGCCTTCATTCCTGTTCCTGTGGATGAACAGCTAAAGCCATTGCACTTAATCCCGCACCTGCTCACCAACTCCAGGATATCCCTCTTGCAATTCTCTCTTCCTTTCCTATATCATTGTTTTCTCCCTGGATCTTTCTCATAAACATAACCTACTAATGTTTCTCCCATTCTAATAGAACAAAACAAAATAGCGCTCTTGATTTCATTTCCCTCTCTGGCTGTTGCCCCACTTCTCCTTCCCCTTTATAGCAAGAGCCCTTTAAAGAGTAGTCTAGGGCTTCCCTGGTGGCGCAGTGGTTGGGGGTCCGCCTGCCGATGCAGGGGACGCGGGTTCGCGCCCCGGTCCGGGAGGATCCCGCGTGCCGCGGA
>NC_041234.1:111129907-111151892 GCF_002837175.3 Physeter macrocephalus
ACCGAAAAAAAAAAAAAAAAAAAAAAAAAAAAAAAAGAGTAGTCTACACTTGCTGTCTTCTCTTCTTCTCCACTTGTTCTTAAGGCTTTCAATCCTACTACCACTCTGTACACAATTGCTTTTATAAAGGTTGCTGTTGTGGACTGAATTGTCTCCCCAAATTCATATGTTGAAGTCCTAAGCCCCAGCACCTCAGAATGTGACCTTATTTGGAGATAGGGGCTTTACAGAGGTAATTAAATGAAAATGAGTTCATTAGGGTGGGCCCTAATCCAATAGGACTGGTGTCCTTACAAGAAAAGGAGATGAGGACACAGAGAGAGACACCAGGGTCACGTGCTCACAGAGGAACGCCGTGTGAGGACACAGCAAGAGTCTGCAAGCCAAGGAGAGAGGCCTCAGAAGAAACCAAACCTGCCAGCACCTTGATCGTGGACTGCAGCCTCCAGAACTGTGAGAAATAAATCTCTGTTGTTCAAGCCCCCCAGTCGCTGGTATTTTGTTATGGCAGCGCTAGCAGCCTCAGGCAGTTACCAGTCACATCCATGTTGCTGAATCTTAAAGCCCATTCTCGGTCTGCATGTAACTTGACTTATAAGCAGTATTTGATATAGTTAATCCCGTCCTCCTCCTTGATACAATATCTTCACTTTGTTTCAAGGATATTGTAATATCGTGATTTTCCTCATACCTCACTGGTTTCTCCTTCTCAGTGTCCTTTGATGAACCCCTCCTCCACTTTCCCAACTCTGAACTTTGAACGAGTCTGGGGATCAGTCCTTAGACTCTGTCTGCATTCATTATTCATCACTCCCATTACTACCACTCTGGTCCGAGATACAATTTCTAGCCTGGATTATAGCAATATCTTCTTAACTTGACTCCCTGCTTCCACATTTGATTGTCTGCGCTCTGTTCTCCACACAGCAGCCACAGTGATATTTCTAAAGGAGTATGTTATTTCCCTTTTCAAAACTAGTGATTCCTCTCTCCACCAGGGTAAAAGCTTTACCATAAGGTCCTCCTGACCTACTCCTGCCCACCTCCCTAACTTCTCCTCTGACTCTCCCCTTGGCCCACTACCACACTTACATTGATCTCCTTGCTTTTCCTTGAATTTGCCCAACATGCTCCCACCAGGATGTATTTGCATTTGCTTTATTTTGCCTGGAATGGCCCTTGCCCAGACATCTGCATGTCTCTCTCCCTAACCTCTTTCAGGAATCTGCTCAAATGTCACCTCTCAGTTATGTCTTCCCTGACCATCCTTTTTATAATTTGAATGCTACTACCTGCAATACTGCTCACATTCCCTGCTTTTCTCCATAGCACTCAAATTGTGCTTTACTTACTGTACCTACTTACCATGCACTTGAACGGAAACTCCGTGAGGGTATGGATTTCTGTCTGTTTTGTTTGTTATTGTATGCCTAGCTCCTAAGACAGGGCGTATTTGGGGTTCCATGAGTATTTGTTGAGTAAGTGAATGAATGACCAAATTATATTAATAGCTCAAAATTTTATCATTTTTCTCTAAACAGCACTGCATAGAGGAGGAAGTTATGAGAAATAATAAAAAAAAAAAAACCTCTCAAGATTATTTAGAATTCAAAGGAAGAACATGTTGGGAACCATGGATAAAAGTCAAGTCCTATAATTGCTTATTTCTGACTGTGATGCCTTACAGTTTTTATATTACAGATCCACTTGTTTTAATGGCTTTAATTTGGGTGTAAATTTTGTAGTTTCTTGAGTTTCCTTACCTGAAAAAAGCCATTGAATACCACGTGTGTGGAAAATTGCACTCTCCAATGAGTGAGGAAATAAGAGGGGGCATTCTAAAGGATAAGACACTAAGGTATCACCTGCTGAAACAGGACATTTTAAAAGCTGCTTTTTATCAACATGATTTTTCTGCATCCTGTAGAGTTTGAAACCATTTATTTTGAAGTACACATGCCATTATAATTACCCAGTGTCCAAATAAAGCCTCCCAAGACATGATCATTACTTAGGAAAGTCCATGAATCCTGCTGTGAAAAATAAATATTAAAGCGGTTTCTCACTTTTTGACTAGACATTATGTTACCAGTAAAACCAAAGTCTTAAAAAACTTTTCTGTGTCCTTCTGGGCTCTTTATCCCATTGTCTTTTCTGCTTTATGTGAGTTATGGTGTTTTCTTCCTTTGTATTAGTAAGATTTATTTCCTTTTCCAGCCTGCATGAGGGCTTATCAAATGATTCTTTGGCTTAGTAGCTACCATAATGTCTGGCACACTGTAGACCCTCAATAAATTTAGAATGAATAAAGAGGTATTCATTTAAATAAATTCAGTCTCTTATACCTGTGTTTCTCAAAGGGTAATTTGCAGAGCACCTGCATCAGAGTCACTGGGATGCTTTTTTTTTTTAATACAAACTCCTGTTGTCCATCCGTGACATACTGAATAGCATGGAGGCACTGAAATCTGAGAAAAGTTATTTTAAGCTGCTATTGTTTGTCGCACTGTGTGTGATAGGTGCTATGATAGGCAACTGAGATGTTTTCTATCCTGTGAAAGAGCTCACCACACAATGAGGAACAGGGCACAGATAACAAATGATGAAACAAATGACTAATTGTAGGATGTGGTTAATGCTATGGAAGAATAGGTGTGGTACTTTGATAAATGACAGGATGACCTGCTTTATATTGGGTATTCAAGAAAGTTCTCTCTGGGGAGTAACATTTGAGACATGAAGATATTTAAAACCATGGGACACTCCTACATTTAGAGGTTGGAAAGAGAAGGGTGGTGAGTATCCAAACCAGGATACTTTGGAGAGTGAACAGAGGCACAACAACTGTGTGATGAAGCAGCTCCACGCTGGACCCTGACAACCTTATATGTCTCCCCATAGGCCAAGTAGGCCAACCTCAAGGATCATGTATACGTGTGGATGAAAATAGTACCTATTTCATATGTCACTGTGAGGATTAAATAAGCAATTAGGGCCTAGCAGATAGAAAATGCTCAATAGTAAATATTGTCTATTATTTTAGCTTGGAGTACTTAGAAAATAGGGAGTTTGTAGACCTTGTTTATTTTTCATTACTGTTTATTTTTGGAGGAATTTCTTATTCATGTTCTTTGATGATGTTGTAATGATGTATTCATCTTTTTCTTATTGGTTTTCAAAATCTTGACCTTAGTATCTCTAGTTGCAAAATAAAGTTTTATCAGCTGGTCTTTAAAGGCCTTTCTAGCTTGTATTCTTCATATTTCTAAGTGTCTTGAAGCCAGAGCCATTTCATTGAGAAGGACCCTGACCCCTAAGAGTTTTCTAAAGCAGTTTGACATTGTAGTTTATGAAAAAGACAGCCTGCACTTGCAAATTTGTTTTTCTTGTTAGAACATATTATAATATTCTATGCATTTATCTCCAAGTTGCTCAGGTTTCACTACTTAGAAGAAAGTGTTTTGTGAATACACCTTTAGTTAGCCTAGTCATTTCTTCGAGGCCATAATCTTTTGCTTTGAGATTCAATTGTTTGTCTTTGCAAAGGAGTAATATCAGATGATGCACTTAAACTTGACCAAAGTAAACTTTCCTCCCAGAATGTCCCGGGTGATTTCTTTGCTGCTAAATTTTTTCCTAGTAATTTGTAATGACATTAGGTAGCATTAACCTACATGAGTGAGATCCGCAACATAAGATCAAGACTAGAAATAATCCTTTTGCTTTGAGTTTAGGTCATAACCCATCTTTAGGCCAACAACAAAAACTGCATATGTTTATTGCTTCTTTTTCTCACAGATTCTCTATGGGATACATCTGGGCTGTAGCAAACCTTTCTGGAATTTTAATTAAGACCTCAGTCACCTCAGGTCATTAACCAAGCTCCCGTATAGAGTTGTAGGAGAAGCATGAATTCAGATACCTGGGGACCCCTGGAGAAGATATGATCTCTGCACTCACGGGCAAATTAGGACATGCTGTTTACTTAGAGACATATTGCTATACCTCAGATTGGTGCCATGGTACTAGGGTTGTAGTAATTTAACCTTTCTGAGTCTCAGTTCTCTCATCTGACAAATGGGAATAATAATGCTGTGAAGTGGGCATTAGTATTATTTTGACATACTTTTTTTCTTATTTACATAGCCACACCTTTCAGGGTTTTTTTCCTTTATGATGTCGCCTTTATTTCATGGGTTGCAGGACCATGCCTGATCAGATAAAAAAGTACTTACCCAACTTGTCTTTTATACTTCTTTTATCATTTTTCTTTTTACATTTATCTCTTTAATCTTCTTGAAATTTATTTTGCTGTTTGGTGTGAGGCAGGGACCTAATCTCTCTCTTTTCAAACACTTAGCCAATTGTTTCAGTACCATTTACTTAAGGAATCCATCATTCTGCACCTATTTGTTGTGCAGTTTCATATATACTCCTGTGTGTAAACATAGAAATGTAGCTCTGTCTCTTGATTTCTCCATTCTGTTCCAATTGTTTATCTACCTAATCCTTTATCAGTGTTAAACTGTTTGATTACTGTGGCTCTATAATACATATTAATATGAATCCCTTTTCTTTGCTTTGCTTAGCTAACTTTGTCCATCTATTATTGTATGTAAACCTCAGAATCATTTTTGTTAAGTTCTAAAAACCACATTAACAAACAAATTAGAGGTGGGCTTTAACTCCTCCATTTTTTCTTACTCCCTGCCTATAAGTAAGCATATTTATGTGTGCAGTATTTTGTGTTTTGTGGAAAAGAGGTCGATGATTATCAATCTCTTTAGGTATGTATGGTGATTGTATAATTTAATGTCCAAACCAGGGGCACCTTTAAGAGTGAAAGAGGGTAGGACAAATATGTAGGGCCGTAGTTCCATGCTGGCATTCTGACAACCTTGAATGGCTCCATATAGCCCACATAGGCAAGACTCAAACACAGACTGGCCCTAAGGCTCAGTGAAATGCCTTGGCATTTCTCATTTGACTCCCTGTCTTGTGAGAGGCTGCTGGGAGACATGGGACTTTTCCACCTCATGCCCTTCTTCTTAAATCACAGCTGCAGACTACAAGACTACTTAGCTGAAGTCTGGATGGGCTCCTCAGCAACCAAGCAACCTACTGGTTACGTTGTCTTTCACGTGGTTGTCTTTGATTTGGTGTTGTCCTGTAAGTCAAGCGATGCATGAATCTGGGACCGTGTTGGTCTTACTTTTGCCGTCTGGGTAAATTACAAACTCTGTCAATCTATCTGGGCCCATTGTCCCCTACCAGCAGAGTCTGTTAGCCTGCTTGACAAAATGCTAAACCAGTTAACATTCAGGAACAATAAGAGTAAAGTGCAACTAGATAATCAAACCAATATTGTTCTCAACATTGTTCCCATGATACAAAAGGGGTTCACTGGTGGTTTGTCGGTAAAAGTCTTATGCAATCAGCAGTATCACTAAAATACTTCCTCAGTCAAGTCTCCTGGTAAGCTCTTAGGCTCTCCACTATTGTGGTGGTGGCCCTGAGGGAAGGCAGTTAATCAGTCAATCTATTTAAACTTTAGCCATAATCACATGCTGACTCTAGAACATTTTGGAAAGTACAAAAAACTAAAAAGACAACTCATAAATATTCTTGGTATATATCCTTCCAGTCTTTTTATTATGTATAATTCTTACATAATTATAATGATGTATTATATATAAATTTGTATCTGCCTTTTTCTTTTCTTAATTGCTTGTAAATGCTTTTTAAACATTTTAATGACTGCATACGTTTCCATCAAGTGGATCTATCAGTTTTTGTAAATATTCTGTTATTAAGTGAAGTTATTTCTTTTCTTTTTCTGTTTTTTTTTTTTTTTAAATAGTAGCCAGTAATTTGGTGATAAACATAACCAGCCCTTAGGATAGATTCCCAGCAGAGAAAACCATTTTTTTTTCAGGTTCTTCACACATACTGTCAAATTGTTTTTTAAAGGGTTTGTTGATTTACATTCCCACCAGCATCTGTGGTATCCATTGTCTAGCTCTGAAAGTGCAAAACAAATCTCAGAACCTCATAATCATTTATATTAACTTTCTGGGAAGGTGAGGATCATTATGCTTATAAGGACCAAGCAAATTAATGAAACACTAAATGGTTTTTCATAACCAAAGAATGTATTACATTTTTAGTGAACAATTTTGACAGATACTTTTTCCTGTCTGATTTATTTTTATTTCTGTTATATGCATAGTAAATATCTGTAATGGCAGAGGAATGTCTGGTATAGATTTGATGGTCCCAGATATTACCTAGAGTTTCCACAAAGGTAGAATGCACATAGCAGGAGGATGCATCCTATTGTTGACTAAAGATCTTCATGTTGTCTTAACTGCACTACTCAGGACACACAATAGACCAGTGGTTCTTAACTATCGTGAGAGTAATGGGGTTCTTTGAGGATCTGACGAAATGTAAGGACTTTATCCTTAAGTAAAATCAACGTATGGACAATAAACATTAAATTTGCAGAAATTTTCAAGTTATTGATGATCCTTCTGAAGTATATTTGTAGGTTCTGAAACAGAGCAGGATCCCGTGGAGCCCTCCTGGGCACAAAAGCTTTTCCGGGTCCCCCATTTATTATTTTCAGGTTAAAGGCTTCAGCCTCCTAGACCTTCCCAGAGTACCAAAGGGCAGATTTAAACAGTTATTAATCAGGGAAGTAAGGGAATGCAGAATCAAAGGAGGAGCAATCAAGAAACAATAGCGCAGCCCTTAAGGCAGGATCCTGGTTCCTGCTCAAGGGATATACAGAACAATAGCTTTGAGTGCTTCTGTAGGAACTAAGGCCCCACCCAGGTGGAGGATGGTTAACTTCAGGCTGAGCACAAGATTCCTGGAGGACCGCCCTGTTACCTCACCACCAAGAAGAAAGTCACATGCCCTACAGCCGTCACCCCAAATTTTGCCTATAAAACTTCTCCCCCCAAACCATCAGGGAGTTTGGGGTTATTGAGTGTGAGCCACCCATTCTCCTTGCTTGGCCCTGAAATAAACCTTTCTCTGCTCCAAACTCTGACGTTTTGGTTTCTTTGGCCTCACTTTGCATGGGGCACGTGAACTTGTGTTTGGTAACAATTGCAGATTAAGAACTTCTGGTTTAGGCTGTGATAGCCCTGCCCTAAAGATGTGGCCCTGTTGTGTGCTGGTGGCCTATGGATAGCCACTGTCATTGCTGGACCAGCCCTTGAAGTTCTTATTATCATTGCAAGATGGAAGTTCTTATTATCATTGCAAGATGCCTTCAACAGTAACCATCAGGAAACTGGAAAAAAAAAAAAAAAAAGGCTTATAACTTACAGGTCCTGGAAATTACATGGCACCCCTGGGGCCACACAGCGAGGTCAGGAGTAGAGAGAGAAAAAGTGTGAACCTAGGGTGCTGCTTTTATTGGGGTTGAGGGTGAGGGCCTGCAGTTTCTTGGGCTCACTCTTTATTGGTGAGTTTTAAACATACGAGTGGGAACTTAAAGCGGAAGAGAAAAAACAAGAGACCCAAATCGTCAGTTAATCTAAATCAACCAAGATCTCTAAAACAAAGGAGCCTTGTGGAGGTTGTGGGGTGTGCTGAGGGAATGGGGGTGTTGGGGGATGAGGGCAGCCTGGCTCTTTATCTAGTCATGTGGGTGGCAATGGGCAATGTGTTTATTTGAGATAGGTATCTTTGAAAGAGATGCCTCTGAAGTGGAGGGATGCCTCAGCAATCAAAGCTTAAGTCAAACATTTGTATTACAAAACAGAAAGCCAACTGTCTGGGCTTGTGCCACAGGTCCACAAGAATGGAGCGTTCTAGACTATCTTTGCTCTAGCACACACTGAACACAGTGCACTGTACTTTCTGCTCTATGAACATCACACTTCCGGACTTCTTGTCCCGTACCACAGTTTTGGCTTAAACTTCTGACTTTTTGGCATGTGAAGTTCCCAGACCCTTGCCTGCAGGAATGACATCCAAGCCAGTTCTCTCCTTTTTCTCTTAGTGCAAGTAATTCCTCCACAAAAATGTAGTATTTCCATTTACGATTGTTCGCCATCATCCTTGGGAGTTATGTATAAATTTTCAGTAGTGGTTCTCAAATTTCAGTATGCATAAGACTCACCTAGGAGCGACTGTTAACACGGAGATTCCCACTCTGAAAACTCTGATTAGGTTGTCTGGGCTAGACCTCAGATATCTTTTTTATATAAATATTTAATTTTAGGATCATTTTAGATAAACAGAAAACCTCTGACAATGTAACCGAGTTCTTATATGCCACATAACCAGTTTCATTTCCTTTTATTAACATTTGAGATTAGTATTGTCGAGTGAAAAAAATGCATGACCTAAAAGTTGAGAATTATGTTTTATTTGGTGGACTTATGGAGAGGACTTAAGCCCAGGATACAGCCTCTCAGAAAACTCTGAGGGACTCTTCTAAAGAGGTAAGGGAGGAGCCGGGATATATAGGAGCTGAAAAAAAAAAAACCCTGTAGTCGAACATCCAAAGAGTACTGCTAATCACAAAAACAGACATCTCAAGAGTCTGGGCTTATTGAAATCATTTCTTTGATATGCACCTTAACTATCCTGTTTTTCTCCATCCTGAATTCCCCTCAGGGAGTACCATGGAGGGGGCCTGCTGTAGCTGATGGCTTGATGGCTGGCAATATTTGTTGTTTACTGGAATGGCAGGCAACATCCTTTGTTTACTGAAATGGCAGGTGACATTCTTTGTCCACAGTATGGTACAGTTTTTACAATTAATGAGCCAATATTGCTACATTATTACTAACTAAAGTCCATACTTTATTCAGATTTTTTGTTCGTTACTTAGTGTCCTTTTTCTTTTCCAGGAGCCCATCCTGGACCCCACATTACATTTACTAAAATTGTTCATTTCCAGTATACATGTTTGGTAGTTTCACGTTATTGACCTGTACCCCCATGGGAAATGACTTTACCAACTAAAGTACAGCACTTTTATGTACAGTTTCTTTTGCCTTTAGTCATACGGTATCCACTCATTTCCAAAGTTACTTAGATCAGTATCTTTTCTCCCATCCCCTTCAGTGAAGTTGTTTCATACTCTTGTAATACAATTAGATGATTTTTTGTCACTGTCTGTATCATTCCATCCTAGGAGCCCTCAATTTCATAAATGATTTTTTTAAATTTGCATACATTAATGTACACTCTCTGTGCTGTAAAGTTACATGGGTTTTCGCAAATGCATAGTGTCATGTATCCATAAATACAGTATCATACAGAATAGATTCACCACCCTTAAAAAAAACCTGTGCTTCAGCCATTAAACCTTCTTCCCTTTTGCCCCCCACAAACTTCTGGCAACCACAGATTTTTTTACTTTCCCTATAATTTTGCCTTTCCCAGAATGTCATATAATTTGAATTGTACAGTATGTAGCCTTTCTGACTGGCTTCTTTCGTTTAGCAATATGCTTTCAAGGTTCTTCTGTATCTTTTCACGACTTGGTAGCTCATTTCTTTTTATTACAGAATAGCATTTCATTGCATCAATATGCCGTAGTATTTTTTTTTCTATCCATTTACCTATTAAAGGACATCATGTTTGTTTTCAGTTTTGGGTGAGTATGAATACAGCTGCTATGAACATTCACATTCAAGTTTTTGTGTGAACATAGGTTTTCAAATCAATTGGGTAAATATCTAGGACCACAATTACTAGATCATCTGGTAAAATTATGTTTAGCTTTGTAAGCGACAGCCAAACTGTCTTGCAAAGTGACAGTACCATTTTGCATTCACATCAGCAAGGTGTGACGGTTCCTGTTGCTCCATATCTTCTCCAGCAGCTGGTAATGTAAGTGCTTAGATTTTATCCATTCTAGTAGGTGTGTAGTGGGACTTCGTTATTGTAATTTGCATTTTCCTAATGAAAAATTGTGTTCAATATCTTTCCATATGCTTATTTTTTTGATGCGGTATCTGTTGTGATATTTATTTCATTATTTAATTAGCTTATTTGTTTTCTTATCCTTGAGTTTTAAGAGTTCACCGTATATTTTGGATAAAGGTTCTTTATCAAATATGTATTATCAGGTAGGCGTTTTGTAAATATTTTCTTCCAGTTTGTGGTTTATCTTTTTATGGCCTTAAGGTGTCTTTCGTAAGCAGAACTTTTAAGTTTTAATAAAATTCAACCTATCAATTTTCTTCTTTTATGGGTTGTGCTTTTGGTTTTACATCTAGCAGCTCATCACTTTACCTAAGGTAACGCCCCTTCCAGTTTCCTTGCCACCCCATTCTCATCCCTCAGCTTAGAATCTGATGTTCATAGTCATTCCTTGTATTACTCTTTGAGAAATTATGGTTAAGCCACATGGTAACCACAAAGCAAAAACCAACAGTAGAGTCACAGAAGATAACTAGAAGGGAATCCAAGCATACCACTATGGAAAATATTCAATTCACAAACTAAGGCAGCAAGAGAGGAATTAAGGAACAAACAAACTATAAAACATCCAGGAAACAAATATGAGGAGATGCGGCTCTGAGAGCTAGTCTTTTTTCCAAAGGTCACATAGGTGATAGATATCTGAGTCTGGATTGGAGCCTAGGAGTGTTGATTCCAAACCCAATTCTCATAAGCATCAACAGTCGCTCGTGGTTCAAGTGAAATGGGTATAATGGTTACTGAGAGTAATAAAGTGACATCCAGAAAAATCAAATAAGGCTTACATGACAAGATATTCTTTTGAATAACTGCCAGTAATTCTATCTTAGGTTTCTGTTTCAGAATCTCTGTTCTTGGACTGTCCAAGTATTCTTTTGGTTCTCTTGGTAGTTCATGTAATGTGACAACCATCCATCTTTAATGATGATCCTCATTAGACAAATGATCCATGACTGAAAGCAAAGAGGATTCTATTTTATATTTTTGAAATGTGTTTAATAGAGATTCCAGCAACTGTGTGACATTTGTCTTCTTAAATATTCCAAATCTAACAACTGTATGGTTGATATAATTTTTAAGGAAGTTAGTCACTTGATTTCCCTTAAGTAAGTGGGATGTCAATGCTAAAATGTAAAAGTGTTCATGCTTGACTTTAACCTCTGCATATGGTTTTTCTTTGCTAATGTGATATTCCATATTTCTCCGCACAATGTATCTTGTCAACATCTTCATCAACTTATCTTTGCAATTACTGGTTCATAATTTGACTTTACCTTCACGTAACATTTGACAGATATAAGTTCACTGTACTTCTATTATGAAACTCACCAGTTGTCAATATATGCCAGTTTCACATTACACTAG
Organism: Physeter macrocephalus; assembly: GCF_002837175.3. NCBI lineage: Eukaryota > Metazoa > Chordata > Mammalia > Artiodactyla > Physeteridae > Physeter > Physeter macrocephalus. The sequence continues at coordinate 111,141,227 of NC_041234.1, forward strand.
CACTCCTCAAGGGAGGTACACATGAATTCTTCATCTTTATATGATGTGTGGTACTACGCACAAGGCCACTTCCTTAGTATCTCATAATCTTAAGACATTTTATTGATGCCAGGAAGTTCTCATATTCAGTCTTATTTTTTTTCAGTCTTATTTTTGCCTATAAAGAATACACTCAAGAATAATGTATGCATTTGACATGGTGATTTCTAGCATAAGATTCCAAGTTGGAATCTTGAGGACTTATTTGGATTTAACATGTAATGTTATTATTATCAAGGTCAATTCTTTATATATCAATAGAATCAAAGAGTTTTGGGAAAGATGCCTTTAGAGTGTGAGTAATCTGAGACTTTTCTTACCACCAAAATACCTTTTCAATAAATTGTTCTTAGCTTCTCATTGAGTGTCATATATAGCCCATGCCTCTTTTGATATCATGATCATCTTTTGAAGTAAAATACGCTTGAAAGCCATGTTGAAAGCAACTTTTCCTGCTGTGTTTTAAACTGGCATTTGCCCTTTCTCTTTAATTAATGAGGATTATTGATTTAGCTTGTTTATGACATGCTCCTCATTATTAGGAGACTTTATCTTCTCTCTCCTTCAGATTTTATTTCCCCTACAGTTTTCTAAAGCTGTTAATTTTCTACAGGTGCTTTTTTCCCGCACCTAGTCCCAAGGAAAGAGATGCTCAGATAAGGTTTAGCAATGCATAGAAAAAAACTTTTACCTGTCTGCTCTCCTGGTGGAGAAGTGAAGGATTAATGGATCAGTGAAAGAGAATAACTGAATCGTTGTTATGGGCTGCTTAATAAAAGCAGATTTGTGCAGCAATTACATTTAATGTTAAACTATTTACAATGTAACTATTTTGCTGTAGGCTGAATGAGAAGATATATGTAAATATGCAGAAAACTGTGTACTGCGGTGTATGTGAGGCATCATAATTATCATCATTAAGCTATTTCCTACTCAAGCTGCTTTCAAGGGACTTTCCACACCTCCTCCCCACCTCAAGCCACTGACTCCAAATTAAGACAAGACAGACAATAGATTTTGAATTCCATGGTTTGTGTTTTTATAATTTTTCTTCAAGCAGCACCCAACTTCAGTTCCTAAATTTGGTTTATGTCAGGGACTTCCCTGGAGGTCCAGTGGTTAAGACTCTGCCCTTCCACTGCAGGGGGCACGGGTTCAGTCCCTGGCCGGAGAACTAAAAATCCCACAAGCCGTGCAGTATGGCCAAAATAAAATAAAATAAAATAGGTTTATATCAGTCACATGTTCCTATTAGTGTGTATGTTACAACTAACTGTGACCCATGCCAACTCCCAAACGCTGATTTCAGCCTAAGGCACCTGCACTCTAATACCAATAGTAGTAGTCAAAGGACATCTGACTTTTTTATATTATCTTGGTGGGCCACTCTGATCTCCCTTCTGCTTAAAAGTCAGTCACTTCATATTTTATGAATCCAACTTTCCCTCCATGAAGCTGCCACCTAGATCTGCCCTCCTTGGGGGTAATCATGAACAACTTTAGGTCCTTTTCCCCTTAATGCCTTTGGAAACAGCTCACATGCCATCTGTTCTGTGGTCTCTACTGTCTCCCCACTTCCACACTCGAGTCTTCTCTTCTCCAACCTAAATATCTCCAGTTCCTGCCAGACTTTTCCTCCTAGAAATGATTGATTCCTTTTACCTACAACATTCTGTTGTAATAATTCCATCTCCTCCAATACTGATGGCCGCTGCCAGGTCAGATAACCCCCAACCTATACCAGTAGAACTGGTTTGTTGGATCCAAGTGCAAATCTATGTTGGCTTTTTGATCATGGATTTTTGTTTATTCTGCACTGCAATTGGGAAAACACAGTGTTCTCATTCTGTCACCTCAGCGTTTATTTAATTGTCTAAGGTATTTCCCAAAAGTGAATATTGGAAGATATGATAATAAAAATAAAATCTACCATATATCTAGTTCTTACTATGTGCTAGTTACTTTATGTCTTCTTTCATTTTATCAGCATAACAGCTCTTTGAGCCTATTATTATTAATCTCTGTGTGTCACATAATAGACTCAATAAATATCTGCTGAATTAAAGAATGAATTGTTCAAGAGATTAAATAACTTTCCCAAGGTCCCACAGATCTTAAGTGGCATTCTCTAGAACCCCATGTCTAATCTTTTTAAGTGTTATACTGCATAGTCTATTTTAAGGAAGATTTTGAAGAATGACAGTCTCCCAAGCACTTATATACTTGACACTGTAATAGTTTATATATATTGTTACTTTGACCTTTATATGATTTCTTGTTCATTAATTTATTCATATACTTTGTAAATATTTATTGAGCACCTGCTGTATGTCAGGCATATTGTAGGTGCTGGACATGCTGTGGTGAATAAGATAAACCAAGGTTTCCTTTGCTAATTTTTCAGAACATTCCGTTATTTAAACTCCGTCTGCTTAGGTGCTAAGGAATATATGGCAATTCGTCATATATTCTATACCATTTATTTTTCACAATGTTTTGTGCCCAGTGGACGCTCAGATGTTTGTTGAATGGCATGATGATGTCATAGGAATAGTATTAGATTGAGAGCCAAGGTATGGCTCTTGCATTTACTACCCCTGTGACTTTGCACAAGTCACTTCATCTATATGAGCCTCAACTTCCTCATCTCAAAATAAGAACAATATTCCCTGCCTCACTTAAGTCGTTGAATCTTACTATGAAAATCAGTGAGCTGTTGGGGTATAAGTGCTTTGTAGGGTGCAGGACTGCAATTTTTTCTCATTCCTGTTATAGCCATTGTTGACTGACCAGGTAAGCACTAGAAAATTATTTTTAAATTGGGAGGGGAAGAAGTATCAGAAAATGGGAAATGAGGCTGAGGCTAAGAAATTAAAGTTAACATGTTAGCTTCGAACTTTCTGTCATTCTGGTTGCTTTCTTTTGAGTTATCGTCAATTTCTTGTCGTATTTTCAACACGCTACCCTAATAGTGACTGGCACTAACAGTTTAAAATGCTAGAATGTGCCTGGAGAACGTGACAGTGTTTGAAAAGTTTAAGAGTTGTCAAGGTTATAAAGAGACTTTAGTTTAGGGCTCTATCTCCTTCCTTGTGTTCCCTCAAAATGTAGGGAGCTGAGGAACATCAGGTAAGATGGGAATGACTGGGAAAATATATATGAATGCCTAGAAACTTTGCTAGTAGTGTTCAGGGCACACATGGAAGGAAGAAAAGAAAGACTCCTAGGTTTTTATGGGCTTTCTTCTTGGAGCAGTTTGAAGACGTTTATGTTTATTGTGTATGTTGATAATTGTTCGTGACATTTCCTCCAGATAGTGGAAGCTATAGTGATACTGGAGTGGGACTATAAACAATATGACCTCTCTAATCACAGGAGCAGCAAAGACAGGAGAAGGTACAGCTTTAAGAATATTTTCCTCAGTGTTGTTATTTTAGAACTAAAGCCTCCAGTCTGGTAACTTCTCTCAGTGTTGTTGCTAATATGTACAAAATTTGCACTCTTTGCTCCTCTACTTCCAAAGTTGGAAGTAAGAACATTTTTATAGTGAACATTTTCTAACTACTTTCATAGAAATACAATGGCTATTATGGAATGTTGACCAAGTGGGGAACATACGACAGAAACATTGGGGAGAAAGAGGACCATAGTGAGCATATCAGTAATGATACTTTACCAGAGTTCTAAAACAAAGACACAACATGGAAGGGTGGAAATTGTAGGCTGCTAGGAGTTTAGACACATGGTTTAATAATTTTCCTTGTTTGCATAGCACTATGCAGTGTGTGCAGTACCATCTCTTAAATTTTCCTTTTTGCTCCTTTCATCAATACCGTAAGGTGATTAAGCAATTGATCTTTTTTGTTTATACCCATTCAAATTTCTTCCCCATTTTTTTCATTATAGCAACTCTTTTTCTTTGGGGAAATATCCCCTCCCTAATACACAGAGGGATGCAAGGTACTGCGATTGGCAATCCCACCTGAACCATGGCTCTGCGGTGGGAGGGAACAAATGAACACATGAATAGCAATGACTGGAGAAGGATACAAATGGTCTTGAGGATATTATTTGCGTGCCTGAATGCAGTGATGCCTGAGGTCTGCCCCACTCTTCTCTTTTTAAGATGACTTATTTCCCTTGTGTCTCCATTAGTTTAAGTTGGGCTTCTGTTCCTTGTAACTGAATGAATCCTGAATAAACAGCCCTCAGTGTACAGCAGAGGAAACTAAGAATCATATTAAGTGTGCTTCCCATGGTCATATACCTAATATGTAGAGTTAGGACCCAGATCCAGACTTCTTGACCCAAAGCCTATGTGTTTTTATTACAGGAATGTTCTGTAGTTCTGACTCTACCATTAAATACCTGTAAGGCTTTGAACAAATTGATTAGCAACTCTAAGCCTCAATTTTCTTCATTTGTAAAATGAATTAGCTAGATCAATGAGTTCTAATGTCTTTACCAGCCCTAGTTTTCTCTTATTTTCCAACTTAAATATTTATTTTTAATTAAACAAGCAAACCATGACAAATTCTCATTGTAAAAATTCCAAGCATTACATATTAAACTAAAGTACCTTTGACCGCTGAGTTAATGCCTTTTCCTTTCCCATCAGTTTAATGTATATCCTTTAGGAAATTTTCTGTGCATTTACATAAATATGGATGTTTCTATAGAAATATTTTATTTGCTTTTTGTCTTTCTGGGTATGTTTAACTTAAATTGTCTCATATTGTATACATTGTTGTGCAGCTTACTTTTATCATTTAGCTATGAGTCTTGCAGATTTTCCGAGTTAGTGCATATAGATCTACTTCCTTCTTTTGAACTTGTCCATGGTATCAGTGTACCGTATTTTATTAATCCATAACATTTTGATGGATATCTGGATATCTTGTAGTTTTTCATTATGACAGACAAGGCTGCTATGCACAACCCTGTCTATATTTGCTTTTTGTGAGTGTTCTAAGACAGATACTGAGGAATACCAATTTATATTCCCACCAGCAGTGCATGAGGGTTCCTATTTCTCTATATCCATTGCCAGCCCTTAATATCATTAAACTTTAATAACACTAACAATTAAATAACAGTTTTAAATATGCATTTTTGTGAGTTTGGAGAGCTTGAGCAGCTTTTCATATATTTATGGTTTTTCCCCATGTGGATGATCACATTCTGCAGTTCTAAGCATCTGGTTAACCATGGTCTCAGTGTTGCATTATAGAGTGTTACTAGTGGTATGATAATGGGAATCCTCTTCACTCAGGGAAGTTTTGGGCTGCAGATCACTGGACTGGCTTGTCCACCAAAGTATATCTGGAGAACTGACGTGGAATAACAGAACCTCCTGTCTGGAAAGAACTGAATTTTAGCTGTCGTTTAGGCCTACCCAACCGTCTGATATGTAAACTCTGTCTTGAAAATCCTAGCCAAACAAGCATACAACTAATGCTTGAACTCTGCCTGTGGAGGTGGTCCACTCCATCTGTGGACAGTTGTGTTGATTAGAACAATCTTTCTGGTATTAAACCAGATCTTGTCTCCCTGTAGTTTCTACCCACTGTCTTGAGACTCAGAGAACAAATTTGCTTCCTCTTCCACATGACAGCCTTTCTGATATGTGGTGACAGTTTCTACAATACTCCAAGTCATTTTTTTCTCCACGTTAAACGTGCTGGTTCCCGTATGATCCTTATTTGATGTGGTTGTAAGGTTTTTTTCCCTCCACCTTCTTGACTACTTTCTACTGAACAATTCCTAGTTTATCTGTGCCCTTTTTTTTTAAAAAAAAAAAATGTGTCACTGAATTCAGTACTTTAGAATGTACTGAATAATAATAATAATACATAGTGATGCTCATAATAATAGAAGGTATCCTTTATTGAGCATCAAGTACTATGCCAAGCATTTTACATATATTAATTCATTTAATCCTTACAACAATACTAGGAGTTAAGCATATTTTTTCCTCATTTGGCCAATGAGGATACCGAGGCACATGGAAGTTAAGGAATTTACCCAAGACTGTGCTGAACAGAGTGGAACTAGACTTTCTCCTATTATGGATATCATATTTCAATGTATGTGCCTAAGATCACATTAGTTGTTTAAAAATTGCTAATCAATTCATATTAACTGTGAACTAAAATCCCCAGGTCTTATTTGAATGGACTATGGTAAGGCACTGCTTTCCACTGTGGAGAAGATTATATTTGTCTCTGTGAACCTGTATATAACCTCACTTAGTCTATTATAATTTGTAGCCCAAAGTGCTATTCAAGACCTTTCCCTCATCCCATTTTTCTCCCTGATTTAGTTAGCTGGCTCTCTTGTTGTGGTGATTGACTTCACACTTGACACTCATCTACAGCACCATATACCATATATTTTCAGCTTAGTTATACATGGATGAACTGCTTGCTTTATTTTGATTTCCTTTTCTGTTTGCATGTAGAAAGCAGGTTCCTGGGGTGGAGGGGTGTGGGTATTATTCTAGAGTTTTATGGAGGTCATCTACTCCATTTTTCCTTCCTGCTGGTAGGATCAAAAGCATTTACCAACTTGTCATATGCTTCATGTAACGGTCAGTGTTATGTTCCTTTCAGTTTTTTTTTTTTCAGTCAGGGATATGCTTGAAAATGATACTGTGCACAAGACTTGTCAACTTGTTTTCTGCCTTTCTACTTAAGAAGAAAAAATAGTTTATTAGCTGTAAAATAAAATGCCCCTTCTTATACTCTTCCGAGGCTTAAATTGAATAATTAGTTCAAAAATTAAGAAACTATTTTGGGCACATTTCATTTTTTTCTACTTTGAGCTCAACAGTAGATGGAGTGATATAGTGGAAAGATCAAGGGATATGGGTTAGTGGGAATGTGGGCCGGAGACCTGGTTTCTACTATTAGTTCTCTCACTATTTGGCCATATGAATTGCCTGAAGTCATTTCTTTTCTGGGATGTAAAATCTGTAAAATGTGGTGACTGGAATGAATGAGATAAGACCCCCCCCATCACTCAAAAATTACTGTGAATTCAATATAATTGTTATAATACATCCTTATCTTCCAAAATATTGAAATAGCTTTGTATGGGTAATTTATAAATCTCTACTCAAGCTTTATATAAAAAGTATTCTGGGGCTTTGTCTAGGAGAAACATTGCCTATTAAAATTTGGAGGACAAAACATTCTGAGCATTACTGAGTGCTGGTTCTGACAAAAATAGCAATCACAGTTGGATCATTTGGGATTTTTTTTAATAGCCTAAGTCCTTGCGTGTCTGGCCGTAGGAAAATCAGAGAGGCTCTTTCAATTTTTGGTATTGAAATGGGAGTCAGAGGCCCCAGTCCCGTGCTTGTATCCTACGATATATCCCAAGGATGACAAGCCCCGAGGAATGTTGGGAGCCTCTTGAAATTCATGCAGACACCTGTACAATCAGCCACCAACTTATTAAAAAAACAAGTTTTCTGTGAAAATGCTCATTTGCTTTCTGTGTCTGAAAGAAGCATCACATGAAAAACATCTGGGAAGTATCTTCAGATCTATTTGTAAGTATATTTACAGTGATGATAAAAAAGACAGGCTGAATTGTTTGATTTCTTTAATGTAATGTAGAGTTTTAAAAAAATTTTTATTGGAGTATAGTTGCTTTACAATATCATATTGTAGATTTTGAAATTTCTTTGTCATAGCCTTACGGTATAAATGAAGATATTAGGGAGGATACAATTGATTTACATGGATTTTAAAAATCCATTCTGTTTGGGGGTTTTTTTTTGGCTCTTTTTTATTTTTTGTTTTTTTAATGCTAAGAATGCATTTTACTGAGGGGAGATTTTACTGTTTTAGAGTATTTTTGGTGTTTGTTTCTTTCCATTTAGTCTATAGGTACATTTATCTGTTAAAAATGTACATAACTTAATAGTGAATGGTAATTTCCCTCAATGATTTCTTTGTAAGAGAATCAAATAAATGCCAGCATTGTACGACACTGAAGAAATGGAAAAAAATTGTGTTTATTTGTCGTTGTGATTTCTGGAACAAACTCTTTTTGGAGAGAATGAAATTATCCACTTAAAATACTTAGAATACTTAGTCCCAGTAGTTGACTTAAATATCTTAATTCTGTTTTTCTCAGGATATTGATTACTTGATAAAGAAGTGTACAAATTATTGTTAAAATTGAACATAAATTCAGCAGGAATATATATAGTATATTGCATTAAATGAAGTGATTAATATTAAATAAACAGATCAGAACTATTCAAATATCCAGTATACTGGTAACTCAGAAGTAAACCGATGGGTAGTGAGTGGAATCTTAGGCTTATCAAAGAGTAAATTAAAACATAATAATTATATATAATAACTGTATATATGGGACATTTTAAATTATTGCATCACTTTCCCACTCCCCATTCTTTCTTAAGGGAAATATTCACACAACCTTCTAGCCATGAGATACTGGATGCAAAAGACTCATTTTTTTAAATAGAAGTATAGTTGATGTACAATATTGTATAAGTTGCAGGTATAAAATATAGTGATTCACAATTTTTAAAGGTTATACTCCACTTATAGTTATTATAAAATATTGGCTATATTCCCCATGTTGTGCAATATATCCTTGTAGCTTATTTTATACATAATAGTTTATACCTCTTAACCCCCTACTGCTATATTGCCCCTCTGCACTTCCTTCTCCCCACTGGTAACCACTAGTTTGTCCTCTATATCTGTGAGTCTGCTTCTTTTTTGTTATATTAATTAGTTTGTTGTATTTTTTAGAGTCCACATATAAGTTATATCATACAGTATTTGTCTTTCTCTGTTTGACTTATTTCACTTAGCATAATGCCTTCCAGGTCCGTCTATGTTGCTGCAAATGGCAAAACTTTATTCTTTTTTATGGCTGAGTAGTATTCCATTGTGTGTATACATAGATACATGCAAATATATATTTATATATATATATGCACACATATATATGTGTGTGTGTATATATATATCTCACTCACCTTCTTTATCCATTCATCTGTTGATGAACACTTAGGTTGTTTCCATGTCTTGGCAATTGTAAATAATGCCGCTATGAATATTGGGGTGCATGTATCTTTTCAAATTAGTGTTTTGGGTTTTTTTGGCTATATAGCCAGGAGTGGAATTGCTGGGTCATATGGTAGTTCTATTTTTAGTTTTTTGCGGAGCCTTCATACTGTTTCCACAGTGGCTGCACCAATTTACAATCCCACCAACAGTGTACAAGTGTTCCGTCTTCTCCGAATGATCACCAGCATTTGTTGTTTGTGTTCTTTTGGATGATAACCATTCTGACAGGTGTGAGGGGATATCTCATTGTGGTTTTGATTTGCATTTCTCTGACAGTTAGTAGTGTTGAGCATCTTTTCATGTGCCTGTTGGTCATCTGCATTTCCTCTTTGAAAAAATGTCTTAGTTTTTGAGTATTTTTATCATGAAGGGGTACTGGATTGCAAAATGCCTTTTCTGTGTCTATTGAGATGTTGTTTGGGGACTTTATTCTGTTAATATAGCATATTACATTGATTAATTTTCACATGTGAAAACCAACCTTGCATTCCTTGGTTAAATCTGACTTGGTCATGTTGTATAATCATTTTCAAATGTTGCTGTATTAGTTTGAAAATATTTTGTTAAGGACTTTTGCTTGTATATCCATGACAGTTAGGGGTCTGTGGTTTTATTTTCTTGTGATAGCTTTGTCTGATTTTGGATTTAGGATAATACTGGCCTTACTGAATGAGTTGGGATGTAATTCATCCTCATATTTTGGGGAAAAGTTTGTTAAGAATGACGTTAATTCTTCTTAAAAGTGTGGTAGAATTCATCAGTGAAGTCATCTGTATTTGAGCTTTTCTTTGTGGACAGGTTTTTGATTACTAATTCAATCTCTTTCCTTTTTTATAGCTCTAGTCACATTTTCTTTTTATATGGAACCAGTGTAAATAATTCAAATCTGCTTTAAGCCCCTCTGGTAATTTTTTAAATTTTCAGTTATTGTTCTTTTCATCTGCAGAATTTTTATTTAGTTCTTTTTAAGTTTCTATTTCTTTATTTCTCTACCCTATTTTTGAGTGCACAAGTCAGGTTTCAACCAGAAAATCAGAACTAGTAGGATAGGATAGATCTATATTCATCTATATGTCTATGTATCTATGTATTTATGTATCTATCATCTATCTATGTATCTATAATCTATCAGTCTAAGAAATTTATTAGAAGAAATTGGCTTGCTTGATTTTGGGGGCTTGCTAGGCACATCTGAAATCCATAAGGCAAGCCATCAAGGAGGTCAGTCTGCAGCTCTCAGGGTTGAGTTGATGGTACTATTTAGGCAAATTTCCTTCTTTAAGAAAGCATCAGTTCTGCTCGTAAGGCCTTGCAATTGGCTGAATCATTCCCACCCAGATAATCTAAAATAATCTCCCTTACTTGAAGCCAACTGATTATCAAAAGGTTCATTGCAGCTCTATTTACAATAGCCAGGACATGGAAGCAACCTAAGTGTCCATCAACAGATGAATGGCTAAAGAAGATGTGGCACATATATACAGAGGAATATTACTCAGCCATAAAAAGAA
>NC_041234.1:111152077-111169460 GCF_002837175.3 Physeter macrocephalus
GGTAGGCTGTGACAAAGTGAGAGAGTGGCATGGACACATATACACTACCAAACGTAGGGTGGGTAGCTAGTGGGAGGCGGCCGCATAGCACAGGGAGATCAGCTCTGTGCTTTGTGACCACCTAGAGGGGTGGGATAGGGAGGGTGGGAGGGAGGGAGACGCAAGAGGGAAGAGATATGGGAACATATGTATATGTATAACTGATTCACTTTGTTGTAAAGCAGAAACTAACACACCATTGTAAAACAGTTATACTCCAATGAAGATGTTAAAAAAAAATAATGTCTACAAAATACATTTACAGTGTTGTGCTCTGTTGAGGCTGCTATAACAAAATTTAAAAGCATTTTGAAAATATGCTATATAGCAAAGTTATAAAAGCAGTCATTAAATGATGCTATTATCCCAAGTGCTGACATTTTTTCTGAAAAATCAATAACTTTAAAATAAAAAAGATGATAGAAAAAAACCCACAAAATACCATAGACTGAGTAGCTTATAAACAACAGAAATTTTTTTCTGACAGATTTGAAGACTGAGAAGTTCAAGATCATGACACCAGCAGATTTGGTGTTGTAGCTGGTGAGGGCCCACTTCCTGGTTCATAGCTGGTGCCTTTTTGCTGTGTCTTCACATGGCAAAGGAGTGAGGGAGCTCTCTGGGATCTTTGCAAATAGTTTCCAAGTCTGCTACTTGGCCTTTTTGTTCTCTTAACAGTGACTTTGGAGGAAAACTTTTTTTGCCGTGAAGTGCAAGTTATTGATTTTTTCTTTTATATTTCAGGCCTTTTGTGTTATATTTAAGAAATCTTTGCCAAAAATAGATTCACAAAGATGTTCCCCTATACTTTCTTCCAGAAATTTTATGTTGGATGTTTTACATCTAGATCTATTATCCACTTTGAGTAAATGTTTGTATATGGTGCGAGGTATAGATTAAAGTTGTTTATTATATACTATTATTATTGTTTTGCATATGGATATCTAGTTTTTCTAGTGTTATTTGTTGAAAAGACTATCCTTTCTCCACTGAATTATCTTTGGGACTTTGTCAAAATCAACTGAACATTTTGTGTGGGTCAATTTCTGGACTCTATATTCTGTTGCATTGATGTATGTGTATATCTTAATGTCAACACCAAACCATCTTGGTTACCGTAGCTTTATAAGAACTCTGTAAATCAGATAGTGTTAGTTGTCCAATTTTGGTCTTCTTTTTAAAAGTTTTAATGAATATTCTAGGTCTTTTGAATTTTCATATAACTTTTAGAATTAGCTTGCTCATTTGTTTTGAAGAAGACTGCTGAGATTTTGATTGAGATTGCACTGGCTCTGTAGATAATTTGGGGGAGGAATGAAATCATAACGATATTGAGTCTTCCAACCCATGCATATGATATGCATCTCAATTTATTTAAATTTTCTTTAATTTCTCTCCACAATATTTTGTTTCTACTGTACACAGTTCTTGTATATATTTTAAGTTTATTCCTATGTAGTTCATATTTTTATGTTAGTGTTATTGGTTTCTAATTTTCACTATTAGCACATAGAAATACCATTGATTTTTAAAAATTAATTAATTTAATTTAATTTATTTTTTTGGCTGTGTTGGGTCTTCATTGCTGTGTGTGGGCTTTCTCTAGTTGTGGCGAGTGGGGGCTACTCTTCGTTGCGGTGCACGGGCTTCTCATTGTGGTGGCTTCTCTTGTTGCAGAGCACGGGCTGTAGGTACGTGGGCTTCAGTAGTTGTGGCTCACGGGCTCTAGAGCGCAGGCTCAGTGGTTGTGGTGCATGGGCTTAGTTGCTCCACAGCATGTGGGATCTTCTGGACCAGGGCTCGAACCCATGTCCCCTGCATTGGCAGGCAGATTCTTAACCACTGCACCACCAGGGAAGCCCCTACCATTGATTATTGTATATTGATCTTATATTCCACAACATTGCCAAGCTCACTTACTCATTCTAGAAGTTTTTTTGTAGATTTTAAAATGTTTTCTGCTTAGGTGATACTGCTGCCTGATAAAAAACAGTGTTGCTCCTTCCTTTTCATTATGTATGGCTTTTATTTATTTTTCTTCCCTTGTTACATTGACTAGAACCTCTAATACAATGTAGGAAATAAGTGGTCAGCATTAATATCTTTATCTTTTCCCTATTTTAGAGGGAAAGCATTTCCTCATTTTCATGTTAGTTTCAGTTTTTTTATAGATGTCTTTTATCAGATGGGGGAAGTCCTTTTCTAGTTCTAATATCAGGAGTGGATGTTGGGTTTTTTCAGGTGCTTTTTCTGCATCTATGGAAATGATCATATGTTTTGTTCTTTCATAGTGTATATTAATTGGTGAATAACATTGATTATTTTTCTAACATTAATCCAACACTACATAAAATTCACCTGGTCATGGTATATTATGTATTTTGTATATTGTATAATTTATTTGAAAATTGGTTAAGACTTTGAATTTATGTTCGTGAGGGACATTGGTTTGCAGTTTTCTTTTCTTGTAATGCTGTTGTCTGGTTTTTGAAAATATCAAGGCAATGTTGGAGTTATATGATGAGGAAACATTTTTTCCCTGTAAATTTTCTGGATGAGTTTGTGTAAAATTTGTATTATTTATTTTTTTGATACTTGTTAGAATACCCATGAGAAGACTTTTGGTCAGGAATTTTCTTTGTATGAAGGTTTTATCTAACACTCCCATTTCTTTTTATAGATATAGTGCTATTCAGGTTATTTATTTTTGTGTGAGTTTGATAGCTTCTGTTTTGCAGGTATTCATCATTTCATTTAAGTTTCTGAGTTTATTGGCAAAATATTGTCCATAACATTCAATTTTTATTTGTTTGGTATCCATAGAACCTTTAGTGATGCAATCTCCATCACTTCAAATATCTATTTTTCTCTAGATTGGTCTGGCTAGAGGTTCATCAGTTAAACAGGCATACCTCATTTTATTTTCTTTGCAGAGATTGCACTTTTTACAAATTGAAGGTTTGTGGCAACCCTGCATTGAGCGCATCCATTTGGTGCCATTTTTCCAACAGCATTTGCTCAGTTTGTGTCTCTGTGTCACATTTTGGTAATTACTGTAACATTTCAAACTTTTTCACTGTTTGTTATGATGATCTGTGATCAGTGATCTTTGATGTCACTATTATGACTCACAGAACACTCAGATGATTAGTATTTTTTAGCAATAAAGTACTTTTTAATCAAGGTATGTACTTTTTTAAAAGGCATAATGCTATTGTACACTTCATAGACTACAGTATAGTGTAAGTATGACTTTTATATGCACTGGGAAAGCAAAAATTTAGTGTGACTCACTTTTTTGAGATATTCACTTTATTGCAGTATTCTGGAACTGAACCTGCAATATCTCCGAGGTATGCCTGTGTTGATCTTTTCAAAGAACTTTTGTTTAATTGATTTTTCAAATTTTTTTTTTGTTATCTATTTTATTATTTCTTTTATTCTTTTTAGCTTGAATTTAATTTGCTCTTTTGTCTTAGTTTCTAAATGTAGAAGCTGAGGCCATTGCATTAAGACAATTCTTTTCTAATATAGGAATTTTAGTGCTATAAATTTACCTCTAAAAATTGCTAAAGCAGCCATCTGCCAAATTTTGATAAGATTGTATTTTCATTCTCATTCAGTTCAAAATACTGTCTAATTTCCTTTCATTACTTTCTTGACCCATATACTCTTTAGAAGTGTGTTATTTAGTATTGAATTATTTGGGAATTTCCTAGACATTTTTTCTGGTGTTGACTCCTAATTTAATTCCGCGGTGTACAGAGAACATATTTCGTATGACTTGAATAATTTTATTTTTGTTCAGACTCATTTTATGATCCTGTATATGGTCCTGTCTTGGTAAGTGTTGTGTGTGCACTTGGAAAGACTGTGTTCTGCTGTTTTGGGGGTGAAAGTTTCATAAAATTCAAATAGATCTAGTGGTTTGATATTTTTGTTCAAGTCTGTATATTTTGTTGATTTCCTGTCTGTTTCTTTTATCAATTATTGAAAGAAGGGTCTTGGAATATCTGACTATAATTATGGGTTTGTCTATTTCTCCTTGCAGTTTTGTCATTTCTTACATTGTGGATTTTGAAGCTCTGCTTTTTTGCTTGCCTAAATATTTAAACTTTTATGTTCCCTTAGTGGAATGTCCCTTTTTCAGTTTATAATTTTCCTAATTTTGCCTGGTGATATTCTTGCCTCTGAAACCTGCTATATCTGATATTAATGTAGGTATTCTAGCTTTCTTTTGATTAATGTTTTCTCTTTGCACTTGATTTGGATAGTTACTATTCCAATGTCTTCAAGGTTACTGGTAGTTTTAGTTTGCTAAGGCAGCCATAACAAAGTACCACAAATTGGATGGCTTAAACAACAGAATGTTAGCAGCATTGGATCCTTCTGAGAACTGTGAGAGAGAACCTATCACATGTCTCTCAACTAGATTCTGGTGATTTTCTGACAATCTTTGTCATTCCTTGGCTTGTGAAAGCATCATTCCAGTCTCTGCCCTCATCTTCACCTGTTGTTCTCCCTGTGTATGTACCTCTATGTCAAAATTTCCCCTTTTTGGGCTTCCCTGGTGGCGCAGTGGTTGAGAGTCCGCCTGCCGATGCAGGGGACACGGGTTCGTGCCCCGGTCCGGGAAGATCCCACATGCTGCGGAGCGGCTAGGCCCATGAGCCATGGCCGCTGAGCCTGCGCGTCCAGAGCCTGTGCAATTTCCCCTTTCTATAATGATACCAGTCATATTACATTAGGATCCACCCTAATAACTTCATCTTACCTAATTACATCTGCAGTGACCCTGTTTCCAAATAAGGTCATATTCTGAAGTAATGGTGATTAAGACTTCAACATATGGATTTTGGGGGAACACAGCTTAACCTGTAGCACTGTTCTTTTCTTCTGCAGTGTCTAATGTACTATATAGCCCATCCAGTGTATTTTTAATCTCAGAGCTGTTATTTACATTACTAGAAGCTTGATTTATTTTATATCTTTCATATGTCTACTTAACATGTTCAATCTTTCCTCTTGTTACTTGAACATATGGAATATGGTTATAATAGATATTCTAATGTTCTTGTCTGATCATTTGATCACGTGCCATTTTCTGGTCTGTTTCTGTTGAATGACTTTTCTGCTCATTACTGGTCCTATTTTCCTGATTTCTTGCATTTCTGATAATTTTTTATTTGATGCCAGACAATGTGGGTTTTACCTTTTTGGTGCTGTATTTTGTCCCCTAAAATTATTGGCAAACTTAAATCTGAGGTGCTTTTAATTTACTTGGAAGCAATTTGATTCTTTTGAGGCTTATTTTTAAGCTTCATTAGACAGGACCAGACTAGCTATTAATCTAGGACTAATTTTTGTCCACTACAGAGGCAATGCCCTCTGAGGACACTACCGGATACCGTCTGAAATATAAGGTTTTCCACGCTGACTTGTGGGAATAGGAGATGTTTCCTGTCCTGTGTGAGCGCCAAGAACTGTTTCTTTGCTCTTTTCAGGTGATTCTTTCTCCAGCCGCAGGTAGTTTTCTCATATTCATGCACTGATCAGTGCTCATCTCAGGGGTTGAGGGGACCCTCTACAGATCTCTATAGTCATCTCTTTGTGCATCTTTTTCTCTTGTATTCTGCCTTGAGCATTCTCACTGCTTTCCGTCTTTAGACTCTCAGCTCTCTCTTAGCTTAGGGAGGCCACTGAGTTTCCCTTACGTCCTCCCTCTCTGTGATGCAGCCTGAAATCTCCCACCAGGCAGTAGGACAGGACAACCTGAAGGCTTCATTTTGTTTCCTGTCTTGCTGGACCTAATCTCCAACATGTGAAAAGCATTGTTTCGTATATATTGTCCAGTGTTTTGAGTTGTTTCTGCCAGGAGGATAACTTCATTCCCTGTTACTCCATCTCAGCTAGATGTTTCCTAAGATATTATTTTATTATTTAACGTTGTATTATAAAAATAATATTTTCTTATAAAGATTTCAAGCAAAATAGACATGTATACAGAAAAATTAGCATTCCCACCATTCTGCCCACCCTGTATTCTCCCAAAACACAACTGCATTCATGCTCTTTAGGGGAAACAGTTTGCAGTTGGTATGTTCACTTACAGATAGTTTTATATTTATTTAAAGTATATACATGCATATATCATATATATATGTAGCCATACACATATATGTAAACATTACGTCTACATAAATATTTTGACCAAAATGAGATATTAAATATTATTTAATAAATTAGTTTTTTTGTTCTGTCTCTTTGATTTATTTTACTATATGTCATACAGACCCATCTAATTATTTTAATTTTCTGCATAGAACTTTATAGTATGGATGCACCATTTTTAAAACTTAGCTATTTCTTTAATGTACATAAAGATTTTTATGAAATTCTGAGTATTACAAACCTTACGATGAACATTTTTGAACCATATGTCTTTGTACATGTGTGTTATCATTTCTATTAGCAAAGATTCCTGAAAATGTAATGTGCATATTAAAGTTTGATAGGAATTGCCAAAATATCCTACAAAGTAATTGTACTTTATATACACCTAACCAGCAGTGTTGGAGCATTTTCTATTCTCACACCATTGTTTTTGTCAATCTGATGGAAGAAAATTGCCCCTTTGTTTTAATTTATATTTACTTCATGAATCGTGAAGTTGAATATCTGTTCTTATGCATTTGTAGTTATTGATCTGTGAAGTGCTTATTTCTATCCACTGTCTTTTTCTTTTTCTTTCTTTCTTTCAATATTTTCATAGATTATACTCCATTTTAACTTATTACAAAATGATGGTTATATTTCCCTGTGCTGTATACTGTATCCTTGTTGCTTATCTATTTTGTACCTAGTAGTTTGTATCTCTTAATCCCATACCCCTTTGTTCACTGTCTCTTTCAATTGGATTATTTGCTTTTTCTTTTTGATTTATATGATAACTTTATATATTCTATTATACACACTGCAATTATTTTCTCCTAGTCTCCTCTTTATGTTTTAACTTTGTGTAAGGCACTATTTGCCATAAAAGTAATGCTTGAAAAAGTGTTTTCTGAGGAAGAGTAGACCTCTTTCTCTTTTGAAAATTCTCCCTCATCCATCACCTGCAGGGCAAAGCAGTAAAGTGTTTAAGTGGGTTTGAAAAAGAGAAGAGCAGCCTCTGACATCCAGGAGCTAGGCCTGGGTGTTGCTACAAGCTGGCTTGGCACTCATAGCTTGGTATTCTCGTGTTGAACATAAACACTTTCACAGAACATCAACATCATACAGGGTCCCTCCGTGACCATGATGGATTAGGAAAAAAAATAAGACCACTCCATAATCATGTCTGAATATAGACAAATAATGAACATTGTGCAAGTCACAAAAAATGATCACGTATTCCCCTATCCTGGCTAATGTGGGTGACTGATGTTTCTTTACCTATTTACCTTTGCTTTAGACTGGCCTCCCAATGGGTAAGATTTATTAAGATACCTAGTTATGCTATTACCCCCATTTCCCGAGAGCATCTGATTCAGAGCAAAACTCTGCTTTCTTGAAACGTTCCCCCAATCATCTTATATACACCCAAATCCTATAACAAGCCTCTTCTGTTATCTTCTTACTGAATCGTCCCATGGTTCCCTATGGTGTGTGTTATCTCCCATTGCAATGAGTAATAAATCCTACTTCTTTAACTATGGTGTGTTCCTATTGGTCTTTGGCTAGAGGACTTTGAAAGAATAATATGAAAATGTTGTAGCTCATAGTCAAACTGCTTTTTGTTTTAATAGAAAACGTCATTTCCAGTCCCATGTAATCCTTTACTACTGTACTGCATTACCATGTGTGGGTCATACAATAATGTAACTTTTGAGAGATACTATGTACATTAGGGCAGATAATATCAGGGAGTCAGGGTACTATAGTTGAAAAAGCACTGCATTTGATGTGAAAATATCTGAATTTGCAACATAGTGGCAGGATGGTTTTGGGGAAATCTGTTCATCTCTCCAGGTGTTGATTTCATCATCTGTAAATAGAGATAATAACTCTTATCTTACAAAGTTGTTGTAAGGATCAATGATATAAAGTATATGGAGCCTTTTGTAAACTAAAACATGCTCTGTAAATTTGAAGGACTTAAAGAAAGTAATGTTAGAGCTGGAAGGGAACTGGATGGATGCACACTCCCTTTCATCACCTCATTCTTTTCATGGGGAACAAAAACAGAGAAGGAGAATTGATTTGTCTTAGATCCTAAAGCAACTCTGGAGGTTGACTTGAGATTAGACTTCAGGTCTTGTGATCCTTAGTCTAGTATTCTTTCTATTGCATGAAATATCTTTTCTCCTTTACTCTGTCTTTATTTGCTCCACTATAATAAAAATCATTCTAACAAATGATTTTTGGTAGATCACACTATCTTCCAGAAATTAAGTTCTCTGAATCCCCCAAGCAATTTTCAGCATTAAAGACTTTGTGAGATTATGGTTAAGCCACAAAAGTGTATTTGAAAAAATAATTGCCAAACATTTTATATCCGAATGACTCTTGTGGAATCACCCACATTTTCTTTCCTTTTTAAAAAATACATTGACCCTCTTTGTCTACCCAAGATTCAGGGTCTTATTTGATAGTGGTTTCACTTGGTTATAATTAGGTGCTATACAATTGTGTTTGCTCTGCCCTGCAATACAGGGTTTAATAAAGAAAAAAAAAAGAATCTTGGAACCTGAGGAAGTATTCTCTTCAGTGATTACCAATTGCTATGTATTTGCTGGTCAGCTCTTTGTTCTGGTTACTTATTCTTTCTAACATGCTTGACTGCACAAATCACAAAACAGAGGGATTAAAAAGATCTTTTGAAATCTGTGTTTGTTATGTTGCAAGCTCAGTAGCCATATGGAACACAAAAGCCCAGGGCCTTAAGTATGAACCAGAATTATGTTGTTTTGCTTTCTCCCTTAGCATTTTGAGTATGTGTCTTTTTAATCATTGCTGAAATGGAGTCTTTATTGCAAAAAGAGATTGTGTGTGCGTGTGTGTGTGTGTGTGTGTGTGTGTGTGTGTGTGTGTATGTAAGTAAGGGGGGCACCAAAATTATTAGAAGCAACATTTTATGCTATAGGCAAAGGTGGTAATCGAGGCATTGTAAATAATCAGGAATTTCTTGTGAACCTTCTAAACACTGCCCAGGAATGGATTACAGAAACATATTTATTACTCTTGTTTCCATCGTATTAGAATGGATATTTACTATAGCCTTACCCCAAATGATTTAGATTATGGGAACTGACATTGAAGCAGATGAAAAATGAGACAAATTGATCAAATGAGCCTTTTCATTCCCTTCCTCACTCACTTTTCACACATTTTGGAGACTTACTCTGTGCCCATCTCTGTTCTCACCACAAGAATGCAGACTGAGTAAAACATAGGTCTGCCCTTCTGGAGCTATAGCAAAACTTCTTAATGAAGCAAGAGCCAGAAGACACAAGGCAAGGAGGAGAGTAAGTGCTCTCTTGGTAGTGACAGTTCTATAACTTCTCTCAGCTTTGTAGGTGAGGCATCTGCTATGCAGTCCATTTTGCAGACTGAGCTTCCTCAGTTGTATACTTCTTTGGCTAAAGGCCTCACAGAATGCAAGCCAACTTAACTATTAGCATAGATGCATTTTTAGGAAGACATATCTGCTTTCTAGTTTCACATATGACATCCCTGAATCAAATAAAAATGATAGATTTTTTTGGCCACTGATGGGAACATAGGCATAGGTAACAGAGATAATTTTGAAGAAGTTCTACAACTAATACAATATTTGTTTCTTCACAAATCTGGCCAAACATATTGCTAAAATACCAGAAAATGTAGGTTATTATGAGAGGAAAAATTTCACAAAGCCAAATAAATTTTACTGATAAGGAAATTGAACCTCAAGTGGTTAAATGATGTCTCTAGGCTCACCAACTACTAAGTGCCAGAGTTGTAAATAGTAACTCATTTAATCCTCCCAATAACCTTTTGATTTAGGTACTATCATTATTCCTCTTTTACAAATAAGGTAGCTGAGCTTCAGAAAAGGTAAGTTACTTGCTCAGGGCCACATGTCTAGTAAGTGTCAGAGCCAGGATTTGACACCGGAAGTTTGACTTGACAGTCCATGCTTTTAACTCTACACTACCCTGCCTCTCCGGGAATAGCTGTAGTCAGTTGCCTGACTTTTCTTCCCTCAACCTCTCCCCATTTATGTCTACTTTTCTCCCCAACTGTGGTGCTAAATACACATATGTACAAATACACACACATATACCATAAAACATTTTAAACACAGGAATGTGTGTATGTATACGTACATCTATATCTTTTTTACTTCTCAGTGTGTCTGCAGAATCATGATTGATAAATGACTCAGCGCAGAAAGCAGAGAGACTGATACTGTTTTACCATCAGCCAGAAAAAAAGAAGCTTCCTTTAGGCACTCTAAGCATAAGGAAAGATGAACAGGGTGCTAATTAGCTCTAGTTCTATCAGCCTGCTGTCCTTTGTTGGGGGCCAAGAAGGAAAGAGGTTAGGTTGTGCAGAACAATATGGTCCACTGGCCTGATTACAAGGCTCCGAGAGGGTTTTTGCAGCGTGAGCATATGGGCATTTTGCAATATTTACAGGGGGAAATGTACGCTGATTAGCAAACAGGTTACAAATGGTTTCATGCTGGAAGCCTCTTAAATTTCTACCCATAGGTATTGCTGCTCACCATTCTTTTAGATATTTTTTTTAACTCAAAGAAAATAATTTACTCAATTATAACCTGACCTCTGATTTTTCTAGAAGAAAATATGAAAAAAATACCGTTAGAAAAATAATTTAATGAAAAGAACATTGGTCTTAAGAGTAATAAGTCATGGGGGTGAGTCCCATTTCTGCCCTATGTATTAATTACCCCTTCTTTGTACCTGGAGGAAATGAACCCATCAGGCACCCTGGTTTCACTTAAAATTAAAGTGAACTTCATTTTAAGGTAACGATCTTGGGAAGTCCCTAGCGGTCCCGTGGTTAGGACTCCGCGCTCTCACTGCTGGGGCCCAGGTTCCATCTGTGTTCGGGGAACTGAGATCCTGCAAGCCACGCTGCCTGGGCCAAAAAAAAAAAAAAAAAAGTAGCACTCTTAAAACTCAAATTAGATCTCAGTACTGCCTGGAGTTTCAACTGTTTCTCTATAGCAAGCTCAGTTTTTCACTCTCTGAGACCTTATTTGCATACCTTCTCTCTTCATAAACTTTATATCCCCCCTCCCCCCACCCATCCCCTTACAGCTAGCCTTATACCTCACTGAGAACACAGAAGCCGTGGAGAGGAGCCTGCTTCACATTTTGACTGCAAAATCTCCGCGCCTCGTGTTTGCATACCTTCTGTCCTCTCTCACAACCAAGAAAGTATCTCTGTTACTGTCAAGGGGCAGTCCCTCCACAATTGCACAGAATCCCATTCTCTTTCATCTACCTGTTTTGCTCTTTCAGTTATATCCTCTTTGTCTTGCAATATTAGTTTCTCCTTCTTTATTGGATCATTTCTCTTAGTATACAAATATACTATAATATTCTACCTTCGCACTACTTATCTCTCTGTAATCCAATTTCTCTGCTCTCCTCACAGCAATACTATGCAAGAGCTGTGGACACTCACTGTTTCTTCTTCCCAACATTCCTGTCTCTTCTTATCCCACTCGAGACTTCATCTGTCCACTTCGCTGATCTTGCTTTTGTCAAGGTTACCAGTGGCTTCCATATTCCTAACTTAATTTTCCACCATCATTCTTTATCTTATATAGTTAACCACTTCATCTTTGTTTTAAAATCGTTTCCCCTTTTCTTTTGTAATTTCACATTTGATCTGGTTTTCCTTCTGCCTCACTGACTTCTCTTTCTTACTCTCCTTCACTGACTCCTACTTTATTTCATCCTGAAACCATGGTCCTAGGCTGTCTACTCTTTTTCTACACTCATTAGATCCCACCCAATGCCTGCTTCCTAGGTTTTTTTTTTTTTTTCATGTCCATTCACTACTTTTGTTTCTTTCATACAGAGTACTCATCAAAAGCTGCTCAGATATAGTTTGTGAAGGAATTAAGTGGTGGATAAGATTGCAAAGGCAGTTTTTGATCAGATTTTATAGGCCTTATATACTCAGCTTTATGGACTCTCTCTTATAGTCAGCAAAGTGCCAAAGATAATTTTTTCAACGGGTTAAATTTATGAAAACAGGAACAGACTATGGGAAGCAAAGTATATCAGTCATGAAGTTACAAAGCTGAACATTGTAATATGTTGATGTAAGATGAGCAAGACCTGAATTAGATATTTTGTGAGCATGACAAGGTAACAGACAAGAAAGACACTGAGAAAAGACTTGACAAGAGTTGGCGAATGACTGAATAAGGGTGGAGAAGAATAGTGCCTCCTCCTGATTCTCAATCCACACGGCTTAGAGGCTAAGTGTTAATATTGGTTATGAACACATTTCTCTCTAGGGACTGACTGACTCCAAAATTGGAGCTAAATTTACTCTTATGGCTACACTTAAATTGACATGATGATATACTGGTCTGGTTTCTTTTATGAAATCATCTCTAAAAAATATTCTTGTATTCATACTCTTTGTTCTGTTTTGACCTTTCTACTGTAGCTAAAGATCACTGTGTGCCTTTTCTTTGTTTTTGGCCAGAGGCTATTGCAAAAGCAACGGAATTATGACCTAGTTCTGTGGGCAGAAAGGTCTAGAGGGAAAACTGATTTGGGCCAACAGATGTAGTTTCAGTTATGTTAGGTTTAAGGTGATGTCAAGATATCCCAGTGGAAATGGCAGTTACAGAGATGGAGCTTGAGCTCAGAGAACACTCAGAATGGTGAATGCAGTCTGCACAGTCATTCACCAGGATGTAATGGCCCTGAGACATATCTAGGAGCAGTGTTCTAACGATTGAGGCTGGAGATTACATTTCACAACTAGCAGAGGAAATAAAGCCATTCAAAAAGACAGATGAGATGCAGGCAGAAAGTTAGGGAAAAAGCAAGAGAATGTATAGCCAAGGAGACATTTCGCAAAGCTGGGAAGGGTTGACTATGCTGAATGCTGGGGAGAGCCGTCAAAGAAAATAAGGACCAAGGATTTTGCAATGAAAAAGTTGACCTTGGAGAGTACATTTTCAATGGAGTGGTAGAGGTGGGAGTCTTGTGGAAAAAAAAGAAGAGTCAATAATGAGGAAAGAATGCAAAAAAAGAAAAATAGATCTAGGGGGTGCTATTTTCAGGAAAAAAGTATTTTTAAAATAGCTTTAATATGTTATTGTTTTATTTTGTGGGAGAATTATACAGACTTATTGTAAAGGTTAAAAAATGTAAAAAAGTACAAAGAAGAAACTTACAAAAAAACAGATGAAAAGTAACAATACAGAAAAATAACCATTATTGTTTTTATACACATACTTGAAGACAATTATCTATGCATAAATTTATGGGGTTTTTTTTTTCAGTTCTCCATACCTAATCTGTATGGTCCAAATCTTAATACCAGACATTAGAAAGTGACCCCACTTGTTATGCATATGGAAAAAAGGGAAAGATAGAAATGGCATCAGTCACACAATACTGCCAATTCTTTCTCCCTATCCATTGGCCTTTGATAGAAGACTCATGAATTGAAAATCCTTCCCAATGGAATGAATGTTATTTATTGTTCATACAAAGTCAGTGTCTCACTCTGGACATGGTTCAGTTGTATGGATGCCCATTACCAACTTTCTTTCTTTTCTGTCTCAGGGTGATCAAGAGGAGTACTATTTGGTTCATCCTGAGGTCATGGGTGTATTCTCAACTTCAGGCTGTAACCAAGGCTCAAAACATTTGCAGCAGTTCTCCCAATGGGAAGTTGGATCTTGTTCATGTACTCAGAGTAGAGCCACATCTGCCCGTGGGCTCTTTCCGCAAGGCTGCCACATCAAAATTAGGGGCCTTGTGTCTTAACTGGCTTATTTCTTCCTAAGAGCCAGGCAGAGCAGAGGGTATCTAAAACTATTGGTTCAGCTACTTTATCATTCTTAGGGAGACAAGTTTAACAAATCAGACATTCTTACAGCAGGGTCCTCTTGACCAAGTACAGTGCAATATTTTGATTCATGTTATACAATTAGCCAAATCATCATTACTGTCTAAACACTTGCTTTTGACTGTTTTCGAATGAAGAAGAAATACATCTACAGAAAGAGAAGCTCCTGTACAGGCTGGATTGTGGACTGCTATTTTTCATGAATATCATGGAGTTGGAGCAGAGGTGGTGTGAATACAGAAAGTTATAATGCAAAAAGCTAACTGTTAATTCCCTGATTTAGTTGTTTTTTTTTTTCAATAAATGCTCTCAATTGCTACAAGCCTTTGGTTAATTTACATAGTAGTGAAAACATTGATTTTGATAATGTTGTCAGCATTTTTGTTGCTTTTATGGAGGAGATAATTTTCAGAGATCATAACTCTGCTGTTTTCACTGATAGCCCCTTATTGTAAGTTTTATAAATAGTGCCAATATATCACTTTGATACCAATTTCTGTGTCAGTTGTCTATTGACACAGTGATGCTGTGCCACAAGCTACCTCGTAAAACAATGGTATAAAAAATAAACTTTTGTTAATACACATCACTTTTAGGGTTTGGATGATCTTGGATGAATTTGTCTGGTTAATTCTTCTCTTTTCCACTTGAGCTCATTTCTGTCTTGTGGCTGAATGGTTGTCAGGTACAAGATACATGCATCCCAATTTTCATAGCAACATTATTTACACTTGCCAAGACATGAAAACAATCTAAGTGTCCATCAACAGATGAATGGAGAAGCTGTGGTGTGTGTGTGTGTGTGTGTGTGTATGTATGTGTGTGTGTATATATATATATATATATATGTATATATACATACACACACACACCACGGAATACTACTCAGCTGTAAAAAATGATGAAATTTTGCCATTTGCTGTAACATGGATGGAATTATATCACTTATATGTGGAATCTAAAAACTACAACAAACTAGTGAATAAAACAAAAAAATGCAGCAGACTCTCAGAGAACAAACTAGTGGTTACCTGTGGGAAGAGGGAAGGTGGGAGGGGCAATATAGGGGTAGGGGATAGAAAAAGGGTTATTATGGGAGTATATGAAATCATATGTGTGAAACTTTTGAAAATTGTAGCTCTCCCTAGAATTTAAAGAATCTTTCATTCAATAAAAATGTAAAATAAAAAAATTCAATAAAAAATAAAAATATTATCTATATTTATTTATATAGACAAATATAACATATAAATATATATATAGTTTTTATTTTCCATTCATCCCTTGATGGACATTTAGGTTGTTTCTGTATCTTGGCTATTGCGAATAATGCTGCAATACATATGGGGGTGCAAATATCTCTTTGACATACTGGTTTCATTTCTTTTGGGTAGATACCCATAAGTGGGATTGCCATTCTATTTTTAATTTTTTGAGGACCCTCCATACTGTTTTTCATATGGCTATACAAACTTACATTCACACCAACAATGTACAAGGGATCCCTTTTCTCCATACCCTTGGGCAATACTTGTTATGTCTTGTCTTTTTGATAATAGCCATTCTAACAGGTGTGAGGTAATATCTCCTTGTTTTGATTTGCATTTCCCTGATGATTAATGATTTTGAGCATGTTTTCATGTACCTGTTGGCCATTTGTATGTTTTCTTTTGAAAATTTTCTATTTAGCCTCTTCATCATTTAAAAATATTGTTTATTATTATTAGTGGTAGTAATAGTATTATTTTTGCTATTGAGCTGTATGAGTTCCTGATATTTTCTGGATATTAACTTCTTATCATATATATGGTTTGCAAATATTTTCTCCCATTCCATAGGTTGCCCTTTATTTTATTGGTTGTTTCCTTTACTGCACAGAGACTTTTTAGTTTCATGCAGTCCCACTTATTTATTTTTGTTTTTGTTGCCTGTGCTTTTGATGTCATATTTAAAAAATCGTTGCCAAGACCCATGCCAAAGAGGTTTTTCCCTATTTATTTCCTGGGAGTTTTATGGTTTCAGGTCTTACATTTAAGTCTTTAATCCATTTTAAGTTGATTTTTGTATATGGTGTAGGACAGGGGTTCAGTTTCATTCTTATGCATATGGATATTCAGTCTTCACAGCCAGTACCATGTATTGAGGAACTATCCTTTCCCCATTGTATGTTCTTGGTATCCTTGTCAATGGCAATTAGTTGACTATATATGATTGTATATGTATGGGTTTATTTCTGGGGTTTCTATTCTGTGTCTTTGGTCTATGTGTCTGTTTTTATGCCAGTGCCATATTGTTTTGATTTCTATGGCTTTGCAATATAGTTTAAACGCAGTAAATGTGATGCCTCCTGCCAATACAGGGCTTCTTCAGAGCTTTCAATGGAGACTGAGGTCTTTAGGACTCTCTTTGGGGCCATGGGCTGTTGTGCATCCTGCTGGGTTCCTGGGCAGACGAGATTTCCACTGGATTGCACCAGAGCTGGCCTGGAGCCAAATCATAGGGCTACTTCAGGATTTGCAGTCATACTAAGTTTGGTGAATTTATCTTTTGGAGCATAGGGGAACATGTATCCTGCCAGGTACCTGGGTTGACAGAACTGCTCCCAACTATGGCTGAGAGGGGCTGATGCCAACTTACAGGGCCATTTCAGGATCTGCTTTCGAAATGAGTTCAGGAGGCCTGTTACTTGTGGCATAGACCATACATGATTCCTCCTAGGTCCCTTGGCAGATGGTACTGGTGGCAGGATTAAGGCCAGATGAGGCTGTAGCCAAGTCCATAGTGGGACAAAGCTGTTTCTAGGACCGTAGTCAATGAGCCTGCCACCTGGTAATGAGTCTGCCTTCTCAAAACGGCCCTCCTTGATCTTGAACTCCACCAGGGTCTCACAATCTCCTACCCGAATCCCAAAGCTCCCATAAAGGCACTTTTGTCCACTGATGGCTGCCAAATTATTGTTGCTGAGGGGGGATATGAGTAGAGGATCTCCTATTCCACCATCTTGCTAATGTCACCTCCCTCAGTGTTTGTAGAGGGTCTGCAAATTTTTCATTCAAGTTATTCTTTAGTATTTTCTGCTTTTGAAAGCTACTAGAAATGGTATTTTAAAGTTTATTTTGTAATTTTGGTTCCTAGTAGATTAACAACTGCATTTTTTTTTTTTTTTTTTTTTTTTGCGGTAAGCGGGCCTCTCACTGTTGTGGCCTCTCCCGTTGCGGAGCGCAGGCTCCGGACGCGCAGGCTCAGC